>NW_025727032.1:47500-50000 GCF_021461385.2 Schistocerca piceifrons | reverse complement strand
CATGTTGTGCCTTAACCTAACCCATGTTGTGCCTCAACCTAACCCATGTTGTGCCTTAACCTAACCCATGTTGTGCCTTAACCTAACCCATGTTGTGCCTTAACCTAACCCATGTTGTGCCTTAACCTAACCCATGTTGTGCCTTAACCTAACCCATGTTGTGCCTTAACCTAACCCATGTTGTGCCTTAACCTAACCCATGTTGTGCCTTAACCTAACCCATGTTGTCGCCTTAACGTAACCCACGTTGTCGCCTAAACCTGCTCTGTAATTGTTATACGACTCGTTCAATTACTGTAGTGTTGCCCACCCGCAACCCTCGCAATATAGTTCGCTACTCGCACTGCCCGCACCCCTGTGTATCGCTTCATGTTAAACACCTTGCAAGTCTTGCTCACTTTCCACATGCTCCTGCTGTACACTGTAATGTGGATGGCAGCAGGACGTACATGCCGCCCTCCCCACGTCCCCACCTTGCCCCCTGCCTTCGCAAGCTGGTTGGTGAGAAGTTTGCATGTTCAATGCCCTTCGCATGCGACGTACTCAGGCTACGTTGTGGTGCGGCCTGTGTCAACTGTCCGCTGATGTCGTACGCGTGAACCACAATCTGTACTGCACATTCGTCCTTATGTACTGAATGATACATCGTGGCACATGTGTGACCGCACAACGACTGCGCCCAAAAACGGCGGACCATACAGTGCAAATATTGTGCACGCAGCTACGTGTCGTCTCCCTATGAGAGCTGGATTGCAGTGTGGTACGCCATAGAGACGTGTGGGAGGAACGGACGCCGTGGATGGCGATCAGCATGAGCTGTCTGTTGATGTATTCGGACCTAGTCGTCTCTCCTCACACACCGTGATGGCATGGTGCACCGCGTTCCATATCTGCGACATGCTACAGAGGCCGGTTGACAGTCGTTCGAGCAATGGACATCGCATACGTACGGGGGCCACCTTCCACGTATTGTCTAGGCGTGCACATTTTGTTGCGTGTATGTGGGCAGACGTAGTGTGGCGTGACACCTGACACAGGCATGCAATAATCGTTGAAGTTGCAAATGGCGATGGACGCCTGCGTTTTCTGGTGAAGTTACGCAAATGAACAAATGGTAACCTGTTGTGGTGCGGTTGTTCTCGCTAGGGGTGAATCGGTGATGGCGACGATAGGTTGAGGTACTAACCGGTTGTTCCAGCGATACCCACCATGCCGACGAAACTGAACGGCATCTGGGTGTGAAGCGATACGCGGCGGTGGCTGGGTGGGACCGTCCCCCGGCCGGTGAGGGGGCGCCTCCCGGCGTGCTGGCCGCGCGGTGCGTGGGCGCACGCGCTACAGCCGGCTGGTGGGGGCGGCCAGTGGCAGGCGCGCCGGCCGACGGACGCGGCAGGCGTCGCAGCTGCGCGCCGGCGCACCCTGCGCGCGGCGCCGTGCGGCCAAAGTAGGTCCTCGCGGGCCCGGTGCGAAGCGCGGTGGACATCTTCAGTGTGCTGGTCCGATTGAGGACTGTGTGCGTTGAGGATGCGCCGCCGCCCGGCGCTCGGCGCCGCGACGCCGTCTGCTGCTCGGTCGCCCCAGCGGTTCTCGCTGGTGGTTTGTATCGCAGCTGTGCGGATGTGTTGGCGCGTGCGCTGTGCTGGGAGAGTTCGCTTCGGCACCCAAGTGGGGCTTTTGTCCTTCTGTGGCGCTGGCGTTGGAGCTGCCGGTCACCGTAGGTGGCGCGTGTTGTCTCCCGCCGGCAATGCCACGACAGCACGCTCCCGGGCCTCTGTCGGCAGCGGCAAGCTCAGTTGGGAGCACGGGTGGTCGCACCGAAAGCGTCTACTCGCCTAACTCCGGGCGATTGCGCCTCTCTCGAACCCGACCAAGTACTTGGGACGGCGCTGCGCGCCGCCGGGACCTGAGAGGGTTTCGAGGTGTATTGTGCAGGGGAGCTCAGCCTCCTCCTGTTTGCAGAATGATTGAGCGGACGCTTGCGTGTTCGCGCGGGGCCCCCGGGACACACTCCCGGGCGGCCGGCTGCTCAGCTCTAGTTGACGCAGCTCCCTGGTTGATCCTGCCAGTAGTCATATGCTTGTCTCAAAGATTAAGCCATGCATGTCTCAGTACAAGCCGCATTAAGGTGAAACCGCGAATGGCTCATTAAATCAGTTATGGTTCCTTAGATCGTACCCACGTTACTTGGATAACTGTGGTAATTCTAGAGCTAATACATGCAAACAGAGTCCCGACCAGAGATGGAAGGGACGCTTTTATTAGATCAAAACCAATCGGTCGGCTCGTCCGGTCCGTTTGCCTTGGTGACTCTGAATAACTTTGGGCTGATCGCACGGTCCTCGTACCGGCGACGCATCTTTCAAATGTCTGCCTTATCAACTGTCGATGGTAGGTTCTGCGCCTACCATGGTTGTAACGGGTAACGGGGAATCAGGGTTCGATTCCGGAGAGGGAGCCTGAGAAACGGCTACCACATCCAAGGAAGGCAGCAGGCGCGCAA
>NW_025727032.1:37500-40000 GCF_021461385.2 Schistocerca piceifrons | reverse complement strand
ATATGCGACATTCCCGCTGTCCGTATACATGAGCCGCGACCTGTACCACTTACGAGCGAGAGACGCGATCGCGTTGCTCACTGTACGGCGTCCGATACCGAGCCATCAGCATGTCGGTCCCCATGCGCGTTGCACTCGCACTCGCAGTCGCAAAAACGTGGGGCAAATATATTACGCGGAAGAGTTATAACAGACCGAGCCCCACTGCATGGGGGGAGTCTTTGTCACTAATGTACACAGATGGAACATTTTGGACTGGAACCAGATTACCCGTACACACGGCGCTGATTAGTAATCAATGCAGAGCCATCAAACTACAGCAAATATACACAACTGTCCGTATACATGCTGAAAGAGTCTGCCCAAAATGGGAACCACACGTCAGCCAGACACTCTGATCACGCACCACTCTCTGCTTCTAACAGGCGCACATACAATATGTAAGCACCAGCATGGAACAACATCCAGTGCATCTTCTCCGCCACATTACACAATCCACACTATCACAACCAGACCAGGAGGTCCGTGCGGAAAATACAATATCCCAGCCTTTCGACATCCACCATTGCGCAGACCAGGCACCAACACCCACACATGTCCTATACAACGGTGCACCCAACATCACAATAGTACCTCCTGTCACAGCGCACAAACAATGACATGAGTCAAAGACACAGGTCTCACACAAGCATAGAATTGGAGCGCCGCCTCTAATAAGCCAAAGGTGCATCCTGACGTGACAAATCTGATCATGTCACAAGCATTCACTTACTATAATCACTATCAACGAACCTGCCGCCCCCGCCCCCCCCCCCCCCTACACCTTTCCGTACAACAACGTGTAACCTAACCTAACCTAACCTAACCTATGTTGTACCTTAACCTAACCTATGTTGTACCTTAACCTAACCTATGTTGTACCTTAACCTAACCTATGTTGTACCTTAACCTAACCTATGTTGTACCTTAACCTAACCTATGTTGTACCTTAACCTAACCCATGTTGTACCTTAACCTAACCCATGTTGTACCTTAACCTAACCCATGTTGTACCTTAACCTAACCCATGTTGTACCTTAACCTAACCCATGTTGTACCTTAACCTAACCCATGTTGTGCCTCAACCTAACCCATGTTGTGCCTCAACCTAACCCATGTTGTGCCTCAACCTAACCCATGTTGTGCCTTAACCTAACCCATGTTGTGCCTCAACCTAACCCATGTTGTGCCTTAACCTAACCCATGTTGTGCCTTAACCTAACCCATGTTGTGCCTTAACCTAACCCATGTTGTGCCTTAACCTAACCCATGTTGTGCCTTAACCTAACCCATGTTGTGCCTTAACCTAACCCATGTTGTGCCTTAACCTAACCCATGTTGTGCCTTAACCTAACCCATGTTGTCGCCTTAACGTAACCCACGTTGTCGCCTAAACCTGCTCTGTAATTGTTATACGACTCGTTCAATTACTGTAGTGTTGCCCACCCGCAACCCTCGCAATATAGTTCGCTACTCGCACTGCCCGCACCCCTGTGTATCGCTTCATGTTAAACACCTTGCAAGTCTTGCTCACTTTCCACATGCTCCTGCTGTACACTGTAATGTGGATGGCAGCAGGACGTACATGCCGCCCCTCCCCACGTCCCCACCTTGCCCCCTGCCTTCGCAAGCTGGTTGGTGAGAAGTTTGCATGTTCAATGCCCTTCGCATGCGACGTACTCAGGCTACGTTGTGGTGCGGCCTGTGTCAACTGTCCGCTGATGTCGTACGCGTGAACCACAATCTGTACTGCACATTCGTCCTTATGTACTGAATGATACATCGTGGCACATGTGTGACCGCACAACGACTGCGCCCAAAAACGGCGGACCATACAGTGCAAATATTGTGCACGCAGCTACGTGTCGTCTCCCTATGAGAGCTGGATTGCAGTGTGGTACGCCATAGAGACGTGTGGGAGGAACGGACGCCGTGGATGGCGATCAGCATGAGCTGTCTGTTGATGTATTCGGACCTAGTCGTCTCTCCTCACACACCGTGATGGCATGGTGCACCGCGTTCCATATCTGCGACATGCTACAGAGGCCGGTTGACAGTCGTTCGAGCAATGGACATCGCATACGTACGGGGGCCACCTTCCACGTATTGTCTAGGCGTGCACATTTTGTTGCGTGTATGTGGGCAGACGTAGTGTGGCGTGACACCTGACACAGGCATGCAATAATCGTTGAAGTTGCAAATGGCGATGGACGCCTGCGTTTTCTGGTGAAGTTACGCAAATGAACAAATGGTAACCTGTTGTGGTGCGGTTGTTCTCGCTAGGGGTGAATCGGTGATGGCGACGATAGGTTGAGGTACTAACCGGTTGTTCCAGCGATACCCACCATGCCGACGAAACTGAACGGCATCTGGGTGTGAAGCGATACGCGGCGGTGGCTGGGTGGGACCGTCCCCGGCCGGTGAGGGGGCGCCTCCCGGCGTGCTGGCCGCGCGGTGCGTG
>NW_025727032.1:25000-27500 GCF_021461385.2 Schistocerca piceifrons | reverse complement strand
CCCATGTTGTGCCTTAACCTAACCCATGTTGTGCCTTAACCTAACCCATGTTGTGCCTTAACCTAACCCATGTTGTGCCTTAACCTAACCCATGTTGTGCCTTAACCTAACCCATGTTGTCGCCTTAACGTAACCCACGTTGTCGCCTAAACCTGCTCTGTAATTGTTATACGACTCGTTCAATTACTGTAGTGTTGCCCACCCGCAACCCTCGCAATATAGTTCGCTACTCGCACTGCCCGCACCCCTGTGTATCGCTTCATGTTAAACACCTTGCAAGTCTTGCTCACTTTCCACATGCTCCTGCTGTACACTGTAATGTGGATGGCAGCAGGACGTACATGCCGCCCCTCCCCACGTCCCCACCTTGCCCCCTGCCTTCGCAAGCTGGTTGGTGAGAAGTTTGCATGTTCAATGCCCTTCGCATGCGACGTACTCAGGCTACGTTGTGGTGCGGCCTGTGTCAACTGTCCGCTGATGTCGTACGCGTGAACCACAATCTGTACTGCACATTCGTCCTTATGTACTGAATGATACATCGTGGCACATGTGTGACCGCACAACGACTGCGCCCAAAAACGGCGGACCATACAGTGCAAATATTGTGCACGCAGCTACGTGTCGTCTCCCTATGAGAGCTGGATTGCAGTGTGGTACGCCATAGAGACGTGTGGGAGGAACGGACGCCGTGGATGGCGATCAGCATGAGCTGTCTGTTGATGTATTCGGACCTAGTCGTCTCTCCTCACACACCGTGATGGCATGGTGCACCGCGTTCCATATCTGCGACATGCTACAGAGGCCGGTTGACAGTCGTTCGAGCAATGGACATCGCATACGTACGGGGGCCACCTTCCACGTATTGTCTAGGCGTGCACATTTTGTTGCGTGTATGTGGGCAGACGTAGTGTGGCGTGACACCTGACACAGGCATGCAATAATCGTTGAAGTTGCAAATGGCGATGGACGCCTGCGTTTTCTGGTGAAGTTACGCAAATGAACAAATGGTAACCTGTTGTGGTGCGGTTGTTCTCGCTAGGGGTGAATCGGTGATGGCGACGATAGGTTGAGGTACTAACCGGTTGTTCCAGCGATACCCACCATGCCGACGAAACTGAACGGCATCTGGGTGTGAAGCGATACGCGGCGGTGGCTGGGTGGGACCGTCCCCGGCCGGTGAGGGGGCGCCTCCCGGCGTGCTGGCCGCGCGGTGCGTGGGCGCACGCGCTACAGCCGGCTGGTGGGGGCGGCCAGTGGCAGGCGCGCCGGCCGACGGACGCGGCAGGCGTCGCAGCTGCGCGCCGGCGCACCCTGCGCGCGGCGCCGTGCGGCCAAAGTAGGTCCTCGCGGGCCCGGTGCGAAGCGCGGTGGACATCTTCAGTGTGCTGGTCCGATTGAGGACTGTGTGCGTTGAGGATGCGCCGCCGCCCGGCGCTCGGCGCCGCGACGCCGTCTGCTGCTCGGTCGCCCCAGCGGTTCTCGCTGGTGGTTTGTATCGCAGCTGTGCGGATGTGTTGGCGCGTGCGCTGTGCTGGGAGAGTTCGCTTCGGCACCCAAGTGGGGCTTTTGTCCTTCTGTGGCGCTGGCGTTGGAGCTGCCGGTCACCGTAGGTGGCGCGTGTTGTCTCCCGCCGGCAATGCCACGACAGCACGCTCCCGGGCCTCTGTCGGCAGCGGCAAGCTCAGTTGGGAGCACGGGTGGTCGCACCGAAAGCGTCTACTCGCCTAACTCCGGGCGATTGCGCCTCTCTCGAACCCGACCAAGTACTTGGGACGGCGCTGCGCGCCGCCGGGACCTGAGAGGGTTTCGAGGTGTATTGTGCAGGGGAGCTCAGCCTCCTCCTGTTTGCAGAATGATTGAGCGGACGCTTGCGTGTTCGCGCGGGCCCCCGGGACACACTCCCGGGCGGCCGGCTGCTCAGCTCTAGTTGACGCAGCTCCCTGGTTGATCCTGCCAGTAGTCATATGCTTGTCTCAAAGATTAAGCCATGCATGTCTCAGTACAAGCCGCATTAAGGTGAAACCGCGAATGGCTCATTAAATCAGTTATGGTTCCTTAGATCGTACCCACGTTACTTGGATAACTGTGGTAATTCTAGAGCTAATACATGCAAACAGAGTCCCGACCAGAGATGGAAGGGACGCTTTTATTAGATCAAAACCAATCGGTCGGCTCGTCCGGTCCGTTTGCCTTGGTGACTCTGAATAACTTTGGGCTGATCGCACGGTCCTCGTACCGGCGACGCATCTTTCAAATGTCTGCCTTATCAACTGTCGATGGTAGGTTCTGCGCCTACCATGGTTGTAACGGGTAACGGGGAATCAGGGTTCGATTCCGGAGAGGGAGCCTGAGAAACGGCTACCACATCCAAGGAAGGCAGCAGGCGCGCAAATTACCCACTCCCGGCACGGGGAGGTAGTGACGAAAAATAACGATACGGGACTCATCCGAGGCCCCGTAATCGGAATGAGTACACTTTAAATCCTTTAACGAGTATCTA
>NW_025727032.1:15000-20000 GCF_021461385.2 Schistocerca piceifrons | reverse complement strand
TATATGTATATGTGTATGTTAATTTTATACTTGTATTTTGTGGTACCGCCCTGTAAGTCCCCACCTCGGTGGCGGACATGGCGTCAAAACACCTGCCACGTACTATATATGTATATATTTTGTGTTATTCAAATTATTTTGAATAAAGACGGCTGTTGATAGCCAAATGCCTCGTCATCTAATTAGTGACGCGCATGAATGGATTAACGAGATTCCCGCTGTCCCCTGGGAAAGCGGTCTGCGTGGCGTCACCCGGGGGAGGTGTGTTGCCTCCCGACAACTGGGTTAAAACCGCCAGGAGACCCTCTGATTCCCTGAAAATTTTGTCTTCAGCAGGGCTCAGAGGAACCTGAGTGGGGCGGGGACCGCAATGTCCTATCCCGTGGCCTTGACGTGGCCCTGGCGCTCAGTACCCCCACAAGATGGGGCGAAGCTAACACGGGAAGGGCCGTCCATGCATGACGTTAAAAGGCTAGCCCTTAACTGGGTGCAACCCACACTGGTCCGCACTGGCCCACCGTGAATTATCAAAAGCGGTGGGTGAGACATGGTCGGTCATGATCCCCCAGTACGTGTGGAGACCCTCCGGGGAACGTAACTCGGGTTTGAGTGCCGCACCGTCTCGTTGATGTAAAACTCCACATATAAGACCCGGACTGACTCCTTTAACACCTTCCGGGCTGCGTTGATAGGTGTGGGTTGTCGTGTGTCAAGGTAGGACGTAAAACTCCCGTCCTGGCAGGACGTTAAATGCCCCCAACCCAAGCGAAAGCAAAGGGTGCATGGCGCAGGGGAAGCTGCGTTACGGGAGATAAAACAACTGTCTCCCCTGAGTTGAGCGCGGTGGCTGGGCGAGGGTGTGAGGGTAAGTCTCACGACGATCCCGGAACCCTGCAGTCCTGCTGCCGCAGTTCCTCACGTCCTGGACGACGTTAAAAGTCCCCCAACCCAAAGCGAAAGCAAAGGGTGCATGGCGCAGGGGGTGCTGCGTCACAGGGGACACAACACCTGTTCCCAAAACACAGTGCGCCGAACATCTTGCGCACTGATTCCGACGGTCTTGCTCGCCGGGGTGGGATTCCGGCCTGAGCCGTCAAGTGTCCTTCGCCGTGTCTCTGGTTCTCCGAGACATGATCTGCCAAGCCGGGGTGTGGTGACATGTCCCCGGCTAGGTTAGCTGGGTCCAGACCCCTGAAAGTCTGGGTGACCGACCCGGCACCTGAGTAGGGCCGGGTCCTTGGCCATGAGTGGGAGCTCGGCCTAGTAAGGGGCGAAGGACGGAAGGTGAATCCGCCTTCCCGGAGTGCGGGGGGCACTTGCCGGGGAGGGAGGGATGAAAACTGCGATGGCAAGGCCGTCGAAGAGGACGAGTGTGTTGGAAACGGCACGCTCAACCTAGCAGCTCACGTGTGCCCTTGGTCCAGGGGCGGGACCGGTGGGCGAGCTGCCATTAGCCCCCCCCCATGCCAGAGGTGCCGGTCGGGGGTAACAGACGGGCCCCAATTTTTTCACTCTTCTTGGCAAACATGGCAGAACAAACGGAGAGTGAATCGGCGCTTTCGGAGCATGATGCTCTTATTGACGAGAGAAATCCGAATCAGTCAGTTATGGAAAGACATGCCTCCTTCCTCCGATTATTGGATCGGAGTGTCAGGCATGGAAAAATAAATGCCGACCAGATTAGGGCATTGAAAGAGGACATAGCCAATTGGGCTCTTGCCCACGCTAAACTAGAAGGACAGTATGCGGAAGTGAAAGCCGAAAATGAGCGGCTCCGCAATGAACTACAGAAACCGCAAAGGTCGTATGCTGCAGTTGCAGCAGTGACCCAACCTAAAAAGACAGTTCAAGAAACAATAAGACAGAACATAGAGAAAACTGTACCAACCATTTTTGTCAAACCGAAAAAAGGTGAAGACGTTAAGAAGGCTAAAGAGAATTTTGAGAAAAGTATTAATCCGAGAACAGACAAAATTAAAATAAACAATGTCAGAACGACCAAAAACATACTAATAGTTGAATTAGCCTCAACTGAGGACTGTGACAAACTATTAGCAAACAAGAAATTAAATGACTCCTTTGTTTGCGAGAAACCAAAGAAACGAAGACCACTTATGATGATGTACGACGTCCCGACGTACATGTCGCAGGACGACGTCATCAATTGTGCGTATGAACAGAACTTTGAGGAAATCATGACTAAAGAAGAATTTATTGAGAAATTCAAGTTACGTTTTAAAACAGGGCCACGAGATCGGCCTACGGTACATCATGCCGTAGAGGTGGCACCCGATCTCAGGAAAATAATAGTCAAAACAAATAAATTATATATAGGATACACAGCGATTTCAGTTAAAGACTATACAGCACTGGCAAAATGCACAAAGTGCCAGGATTATGGCCATGTGGCCAAGTATTGTAATTTCCAAAACTCAGTCTGTGGAAGATGTGGCGAGGATGGCCATGACAAAAAATCTTGTGATAAACGAGAAACATGCATCCCTTGTAGGTACAGAAAAAGGGTCTGTCACTCCCCAGGAAGGGAGTGCATGACATACAAGTTGTTACTACAAAGATTGATTCAAAGGACTGACTATGGCGACTAGCCGAAAAGTCCAGAAACGGAAGTCACCTAGCAAAGTAGCACGGGATGCAGAAAGATGGAGAAGGTGGAGATCACAATCATCTTTGGATGAAGATGATGAAATTAACGCTTCTTACTTTGTTCCAGTTCCTGCTGTGCAGCCGGAAATGGTAGACTTCTCCTGTCAGGTCGGGTCTTTTCTGGCCGACAGGAGGGGGGTCTCGGCTGTGGCGGCGGAGTCGGGCGGGGCGGCGGACTTCTCCTGCCAGGTCGGGGGCTTCCTGGCCTCAAGGGGGAGGACATCGGCGCCCGGCACCGGTTCGGCTGCTGGACACTCTGCAGAGAAGACATATCAAGCACTAAAAGACTTGCAACTAGACAAAACTGAAATAGGTGGTGGCACAAAAAATACGTCAAAAAACTCTGTAGAACAAGTAGTATTGGAAACTGTAAAAGTAGAAGTAATTGGTGGAGGCAAGGAGAAAGAGAACATAGACTCTGACC
The DNA here is from genome assembly GCF_021461385.2 of Schistocerca piceifrons. Classification (NCBI taxonomy): domain Eukaryota; kingdom Metazoa; phylum Arthropoda; class Insecta; order Orthoptera; family Acrididae; genus Schistocerca; species Schistocerca piceifrons. The sequence continues at coordinate 16,912 of NW_025727032.1, read as the reverse complement.
TTGTAGATGTAGATTCCTCTGTAAGAAAACGGACTTATAATAATTGTCCCCCTGGGAATACTTACGGTATATGTGAGGAGACATTAAGACTATCACGTTTAGAAGATCCAGCAATCTTGACGGTGGCTCTTAGGCAGCTGGTGAGAACCGGGTATCCCAGAGGAAGAAGGATAACATTCCCTGCTCTGGAGGATGCAGATTGCATCCAGCTTGCCGCAGCAAACATACCTCTTGAGTTCAAACAACTAGAGGAACTCGTATCGAAAGTTTTTGCTCGAAGGGGTAGGGTTTTTGACCTAAAAAAGATATACAATGACATGGTAATGATGTATGGCAGGATCGCTTTTGATCCTGCCCAAACCTGGCCAAATAGTCATTTCCATACAAGGTATCCTGATGCACTTTAGAGTGTTTCAGGTAAATGCAATGAGAAGTCAGTTAGTCTTACATGAATTAAGAAGATTAACAGAGGAACACAAAGTAGACATCTTATTAATACAAGAACCATACTCCGTCTCGGGAAGGATTCCTGGCTTTCCCGTTAACGCACAGGTGATTGCCTCAGGCCAGCAACCAATGACGTCAATTATAATTTTAAGTAATCTAATCAAAACAACTGTAATTACTCAATTATGTACTACACACCTTACGGTTGTAGAAGTCAATTTAAAAGGACACAGTTTGTATTTAATGAGTTTGTATTGCCAGTACAGACATAATATTGATATCTACCTGGGACAATTGCGGACAGCATTAAGAGTCTTACAAGACAAGCATATAATAATATCAACGGATGCAAATGCTAAATCACCGCTCTGGCACAGCCCGGTACAAGACCACAGAGGAATTGAATTAGAAGATTTAATCATGGAACAAAATTTGAATGTTGCGAATCTCCCCGGCAACCCTCCTACCTATAGGAGCCGAGCCGGGGCAGCATCTTTTATTGACATCACACTAACCTCAATGGGTATTGCTAATAAAATTTTGAATTGGAAAACACATGACGCTATAACCACGAGTGACCACAATGTCATTGAATTCGACATATCTGTGGAGGAGGACCGCGTGCCAGCAGAGTGGACAATGCGTTATGACTACGGGAGAGCCAATTGGGACCTTCTGGAGGCGGAGTTCGATCCTCCAGAGCTCGGAATTGAATTTAACGTGGAAGAGGCAGTAGAGGCCCTAACTACCTCTATAAAGACGGCTATCGCCGTAGCGATACCAGTGAAAAGACGTCTCATTCGGAAAGCGACTGCGCCATGGACTCCGGAGCTGTCGCGGCTCAGGCAGTCTATGCGTAGAGCACGCAGGAACTATCAAAGGGCTTTCGCCCAGGCAGAAAGACAATTCCATCTCACCATATATAGAAGACAGAAGAGGGTCTTTAAGGATACCCTAAACCAACATAGACAGCAGAGTTGGGAAGACTTCGTAAAGGAACATCTTACCCTGGACCCTTGGGGCATGCCATACAAAATCGTGAGGGAGAAAATACACTCCCCAATGCAGCTCTCCACAATCAAAAAGGAAGACACTGACGACATGACAATTGACTGGAGACAAACTGCTGAGGAGTTACTTCATGTGCTCCTACCGGACGACCGACCTGACATGGACACTGAGCTGCAGAGGGAGATACGACAGCAAGATCAAATAATATACAACAACAACCTACAAGTCTACCCCTTCTCGCAAGAGGAGGTGGTACAAGCAATAAAATCCTTCGCGAGGCGGAAAGCCCCAGGGCCAGATGGTATACCAGCAGAAGTACTGCAGTGCATAGCACAAAAGTTGGCACCAAGTCTTGCCAAAATTTACAACAGATGTTTGGAAATGCGGAGCTTCCCAACATGCTGGAAAACAGCAGAAGTAGTTATAATAAAAAAGGGACAAGATAAGGACCCTA
>NW_025727032.1:7500-10000 GCF_021461385.2 Schistocerca piceifrons | reverse complement strand
AGATTACCCGTACACACGGCGCTGATTAGTAATCAATGCAGAGCCATCAAACTACAGCAAATATACACAACTGTCCGTATACATGCTGAAAGAGTCTGCCCAAAATGGGAACCACACGTCAGCCAGACACTCTGATCACGCACCACTCTCTGCTTCTAACAGGCGCACATACAATATGTAAGCACCAGCATGGAACAACATCCAGTGCATCTTCTCCGCCACATTACACAATCCACACTATCACAACCAGACCAGGAGGTCCGTGCGGAAAATACAATATCCCAGCCTTTCGACATCCACCATTGCGCAGACCAGGCACCAACACCCACACATGTCCTATACAACGGTGCACCCAACATCACAATAGTACCTCCTGTCACAGCGCACAAACAATGACATGAGTCAAAGACACAGGTCTCACACAAGCATAGAATTGGAGCGCCGCCTCTAATAAGCCAAAGGTGCATCCTGACGTGACAAATCTGATCATGTCACAAGCATTCACTTACTATAATCACTATCAACGAACCTGCCGCCCCCGCCCCCCCCCCCCCCTACACCTTTCCGTACAACAACGTGTAACCTAACCTAACCTAACCTAACCTATGTTGTACCTTAACCTAACCTATGTTGTACCTTAACCTAACCTATGTTGTACCTTAACCTAACCTATGTTGTACCTTAACCTAACCTATGTTGTACCTTAACCTAACCTATGTTGTACCTTAACCTAACCTATGTTGTACCTTAACCTAACCTATGTTGTACCTTAACCTAACCCATGTTGTACCTTAACCTAACCCATGTTGTACCTTAACCTAACCCATGTTGTACCTTAACCTAACCCATGTTGTACCTTAACCTAACCCATGTTGTACCTTAACCTAACCCATGTTGTGCCTCAACCTAACCCATGTTGTGCCTCAACCTAACCCATGTTGTGCCTCAACCTAACCCATGTTGTGCCTTAACCTAACCCATGTTGTGCCTCAACCTAACCCATGTTGTGCCTTAACCTAACCCATGTTGTGCCTTAACCTAACCCATGTTGTGCCTTAACCTAACCCATGTTGTGCCTTAACCTAACCCATGTTGTGCCTTAACCTAACCCATGTTGTGCCTTAACCTAACCCATGTTGTGCCTTAACCTAACCCATGTTGTGCCTTAACCTAACCCATGTTGTCGCCTTAACGTAACCCACGTTGTCGCCTAAACCTGCTCTGTAATTGTTATACGACTCGTTCAATTACTGTAGTGTTGCCCACCCGCAACCCTCGCAATATAGTTCGCTACTCGCACTGCCCGCACCCCTGTGTATCGCTTCATGTTAAACACCTTGCAAGTCTTGCTCACTTTCCACATGCTCCTGCTGTACACTGTAATGTGGATGGCAGCAGGACGTACATGCCGCCCCTCCCCACGTCCCCACCTTGCCCCCTGCCTTCGCAAGCTGGTTGGTGAGAAGTTTGCATGTTCAATGCCCTTCGCATGCGACGTACTCAGGCTACGTTGTGGTGCGGCCTGTGTCAACTGTCCGCTGATGTCGTACGCGTGAACCACAATCTGTACTGCACATTCGTCCTTATGTACTGAATGATACATCGTGGCACATGTGTGACCGCACAACGACTGCGCCCAAAAACGGCGGACCATACAGTGCAAATATTGTGCACGCAGCTACGTGTCGTCTCCCTATGAGAGCTGGATTGCAGTGTGGTACGCCATAGAGACGTGTGGGAGGAACGGACGCCGTGGATGGCGATCAGCATGAGCTGTCTGTTGATGTATTCGGACCTAGTCGTCTCTCCTCACACACCGTGATGGCATGGTGCACCGCGTTCCATATCTGCGACATGCTACAGAGGCCGGTTGACAGTCGTTCGAGCAATGGACATCGCATACGTACGGGGGCCACCTTCCACGTATTGTCTAGGCGTGCACATTTTGTTGCGTGTATGTGGGCAGACGTAGTGTGGCGTGACACCTGACACAGGCATGCAATAATCGTTGAAGTTGCAAATGGCGATGGACGCCTGCGTTTTCTGGTGAAGTTACGCAAATGAACAAATGGTAACCTGTTGTGGTGCGGTTGTTCTCGCTAGGGGTGAATCGGTGATGGCGACGATAGGTTGAGGTACTAACCGGTTGTTCCAGCGATACCCACCATGCCGACGAAACTGAACGGCATCTGGGTGTGAAGCGATACGCGGCGGTGGCTGGGTGGGACCGTCCCCGGCCGGTGAGGGGGCGCCTCCCGGCGTGCTGGCCGCGCGGTGCGTGGGCGCACGCGCTACAGCCGGCTGGTGGGGGCGGCCAGTGGCAGGCGCGCCGGCCGACGGACGCGGCAGGCGTCGCAGCTGCGCGCCGGCGCACCCTGCGCGCGGCGCCGTGCGGCCAAAGTAGGTCCTCGCGGGCCCGGTGCGAAGCGCGGTGGACATCTTCAGTGTGCTGGTCCGATTGAGGACTGTGTGCGTTGAGGATGCGCCGCCGCCCGGCGCT
>NW_025727032.1:0-2500 GCF_021461385.2 Schistocerca piceifrons | reverse complement strand
CGATCCTAAGCCCTAGGAGAAATCCGATGTTGATGGGGGCCGTCATAGCATGATGCGCTTTGTGCTGGCCCCCGTTGGGCGAAAGGGAATCCGGTTCCTATTCCGGAACCCGGCAGCGGAACCGATACAAGTCGGGCCCCTCTTTTAGAGATGCTCGTCGGGGTAACCCAAAAGGACCCGGAGACGCCGTCGGGAGATCGGGGAAGAGTTTTCTTTTCTGCATGAGCGTTCGAGTTCCCTGGAATCCTCTAGCAGGGAGATAGGGTTTGGAACGCGAAGAGCACCGCAGTTGCGGCGGTGTCCCGATCTTCCCCTCGGACCTTGAAAATCCGGGAGAGGGCCACGTGGAGGTGTCGCGCCGGTTCGTACCCATATCCGCAGCAGGTCTCCAAGGTGAAGAGCCTCTAGTCGATAGAATAATGTAGGTAAGGGAAGTCGGCAAATTGGATCCGTAACTTCGGGATAAGGATTGGCTCTGAGGATCGGGGCGTGTCGGGCTTGGTCGGGAAGTGGGTCAGCGCTAACGTGCCGGGCCTGGGCGAGGTGAGTGCCGTAGGGGTGCCGGTAAGTGCGGGCGTTTAGCGCGGGCGTGGTCTGCTCTCGCCGTTGGTCGGCCTCGTGCTGGCCGGCGGTGCAGGATGCGCGCGCCTGCGCGGCGTTCGCGCCCCGGTGCTTCAACCTGCGTGCAGGATCCGAGCTCGGTCCCGTGCCTTGGCCTCCCACGGATCTTCCTTGCTGCGAGGCCGCGTCCGCCTTAGCGTGCTCCTCCGGGGGCGCGCGGGGTGCGCGGATTCTCTTCGGCCGCCATTCAACGATCAACTCAGAACTGGCACGGACTGGGGGAATCCGACTGTCTAATTAAAACAAAGCATTGCGATGGCCCTAGCGGGTGTTGACGCAATGTGATTTCTGCCCAGTGCTCTGAATGTCAACGTGAAGAAATTCAAGCAAGCGCGGGTAAACGGCGGGAGTAACTATGACTCTCTTAAGGTGGCCAAGTGGCGGCGGTGTGGCTGCATCCGGACTTGGCTTTTCGAAGTGCGGTCTTGATGTAGTCGTGCTGCTGCTGCGAGGTGCCTTCCTTGGGTTATAGTTACAGGGAGAGTGATGCGCAATACATGGGCCTAGCCCTCTTAGCCTCTCCTCTCCTGCGGTCTTCTCCCCTTCTCGTGGGCCCGCTGATTTTCGCAGAGTGGAAGACCGCACCATGGGGCTTGGGGGGGTTACCAGCCCCCCCTCGCATTATCCCTTTATAGTTGGGGGCAGCCGACAAGAAACAAGAGATGGTGGCCCTTCCGCTGAAGGTGCCACCCCAGCTACCCCAGCACCTATCCGGCCAACCGGCCGTAACGAAAATGCGATAGTTTGTGTAGCTCCCTTTGCTTGCAGTGAGTGCCACCGCACTTTTACCACGAAGAACGGTCTCGGGGTCCATCGCCGCCGCCAACACCCTGCGGCCGCCAACGCTGAGATCGTGACGGAGAGGCATCGCGCGAGGTGGACGGAGGAAGAAGTCCTGTCGCTCGCCAAGGCAGAGGCCGAACTGTTCCTTGAGAGGGACGCCCGGTTCTTCTTTGTAAATCAAGAACTTACCAGGATGTTCCCCGACCGAACGCTTGAGGCAATCAAGTGCCGACGGCGGCAAGCTGCCCACAAGCAGCTTGTCCGCCAATTCATGGAGGCACTTGAGATCGGTCGGGGCGAAGAGCCGGCGTCCCGCCGTGGAGCAGCGAGCTCGCTGCCTGACGCGGGCGAGGCCGCTGCGCCGCCCGTCGACGCAGCCGAGGACTTCGCGGCCGACACCACCGGGCCGCCGCCGGAGGGGCCGACTGACGCCGCCATCTGGGAGCATCTGGCGGGGCTACCTGCTTCCGCCCAGCGTTTCTCTGCCCTGGATCGAGTCATTGGTCTGGGGCGGGGCACGCCGCCCGATGTCATCCTGGGCATGCTCCCGGATGCCCTTGCGTCGGTCGGGTCCAGGGGGGAGAGGTCGATCACCAGGACACAGCGGCCGCGCCAATCATCCAAGCGGCCGCCTGCCGCCCCGCCGCTGCAGAAGCGCAAGCGGCGCCGCTGGGAATACGCGCGCACACAGGACGCCTTCCGTAGGTCGCGTGCACGTTGCGTGCGCGGCTTGCTGGACGGCACCCTGCTGCAGCCGCCACCCGACATCCCCGGTCTGCTGGACTTCTGGGCGGACCTCTTCACGAAGAAGCCGATCTCCACCGCCGGCTTCATCCGTGACCGCCTTCTCCCGCACTCGGAGCCTGTCGCTCCTGAGTGCCTATGGGGGCCGGTCACACGTGAGGAGGTCGCTGCTGCCTTGCCGCCCAGGGGATCGGCAGCCGGGCCGGACGGCCTGACTCCAGCGGAGCTGCGGCGCCTGCCGCATGAAGTCCTGGTGAAACTCTTGAACCTCTTCCTCCTGGCCCGCGCCCTCCCCGAGCGTCTGCTTCGCGCCCCGGACGTCACTTCTCCCCAAAACGGCTGCACCAACATC
>NW_025727031.1:50000-53994 GCF_021461385.2 Schistocerca piceifrons | reverse complement strand
ATAGGCCCGGCGTGCCAGGAGTCAAGGCGAAGAAAATAACCAGCATCCTATCCGACGCCGGCTCGCTCCATCGGTCTTTGCGTCGTCATATATTCGAAAATGCGATAGCTCGTGCAGCAGCTTTGCAGTACTCTTGTGCTAAGCACCGCCAGTTCTCGGGGTCTAAATCCAAGTGCGGAGAGATCTCCGGCCGACGCTGGAGACCATACACCCCTCCAATTCAATGTCGCGGTGGACACTGTAACCTCCTCAACGTCACGGTGCAGGTTGGAGATGGCACGCCTGATGGACGGCGTGTTGTAGTAGGCCGCTTTCTCGGAGTGACACCAGTCGAGCCGGAGATGGTCTCCGACTACCTGGGCGTCGATGACGCGGGCGATGCCGTCTTTAACCGCCACCACGTCAGGCTTGCGGATTCCCTCAGGTGTGCGGAGGTGGGGCTCCACAGAGACGTTGAAGCCCCTCTGCGCGAGTCCACGGGCGACATAGCGCACGATCGCGTCATGCCGCTTAACCCGGACCCGTGCGTCCTGAAGCAAGCCTGTAACACGTGGTTGGCGGTCTCTACGGCCTGGCAGCCCGCGCGGCATCTGGTGTCCGCCTCCCGCCCGCGACTGCGCCGTGCCTTCGTGGGGAAGGCGTTGATGCGGGCGCGGAGAGCGTCGATGAAGTTACGCCCAGATAGCAGGCGACTGGTGTCAGCGACCCACTGGTGTTGCCCCTTGACGGCGGCGGAAGATGACAGCGCCGCACCGTCAAAGGCAACATGCAGGCGCGCGGCCCACATCTCTCCAACCTGTGTCGACGATTTGAGGAGGTGGCCCTCCCACATAAGATGCCGCTCCAGCGCCTCAATCTCACGCTGCACCTCGTCCCGGCCTGCACCGTCGGCGGCTGGCCCAATCCTCTTCAGCGCCAGGAGACGGGACCGGCGAAGTGTTGGCCCCCATCCATCGGCATGATGGGATGCCGAGGCCTCCCTGGGCTACAGGAGCGTGGAAGTAGCCCAGGGGAGTGTCCGCCGAAGGCGGAACCATCTCCTGACGGCGGCACGGATGGTCACATCTGCCGCTTTCAACGCACCCACTCGGGTGCGGCTGAGGGCCAGCCCATGGTACAGGCCAGGCAGAAGTACGGTGGTGAGGGCGTGGAGGCGCTGTTGCGGCTTGAGCGGAGCTCGGGAGATGACGTCCAGCTGCTCCACCAGGTGGCGTCGTGGGTTGAAAACGCAGCGACCCGCGGTGGAGAATTGCAGTCCCAGGTACCGGAAGGTTTCACCCACACGTAGGGCGGGCACGGTGGCGTTGCCCGCTTTGAAGGTAACGTCGGCGTCGACCTTCACCTTCTTGTCGCGCCCAGACGCGACTAAGGCGAGGGTGAAACACTTCCGGGGCGTTGATCTGCAGCCCCAGATGGGCGAGGGCTGCGACGGCTGCGTCGATGAGGGACTGCAATCCCCTCGCGGTCGATGCAAAAAGGCAGGACGTCATCTGCGAAGGCCGCAGCGTTAACTCTGCGACCAAGGATCCGAGCTCCGATGTGGGAGGGAAGTTGACTCAAAACATAGTCCACCGCAAAATTGAAAAGGAGGGGGGAGAGGGGGTCACCCTGACGCACACCCCTAGCCGGCTGCAGGGGCACGCCCACGTCGGCGCCGCCCGCTATCACTGTCGTGCTACCCTCGTAACACCTTTCGACGTACTCAATAAAGCAATCCGGCAGGCCATGAGCCCTCAGCACGGGGCGGAGGGCAGCATGGTCCACCGAATCGAACGCTTAGAGACGTCGATCGATGCCACAAAAACAGAGCGACAGGAGCGGACTGCGTCGGTGAGAGCAGTGTCCAAGATGAAGGTGTTTTCCAACATCCCATCCCGGGGGATGAATGCCCGCTGACGTTCGTCCACAGCACATGCACGCATCAGGCGTGACGCGAGAACCTTGTGAAAGGTCCGCGCCAACACCGAGCAGACCGTAATGGGGCGAAAGTCAGCGGGGGATGTTGGTGCAGCCGTTTTGGGGAGAAGTGACGTCCGGGCGCGAAGCAGACGCTCGGGGAGGGCGCGGGCCAGGAGGAAGAGGTTCAAGAGTTTCACCAGGACTTCATGCGGCAGGCGCCGCAGCTCCGCTGGAGTCAGGCCGTCCGGCCCGGCTGCCGATCCCCTGGGCGGCAAGGCAGCAGCGACCTCCTCACGTGTGACCGGCCCCCATAGGCACTCAGGAGCGACAGGCTCCGAGTGCGGGAGAAGGCGGTCACGGATGAAGCCGGCGGTGGAGATCGGCTTCTTCGTGAAGAGGTCCGCCCAGAAGTCCAGCAGACCGGGGATGTCGGGTGGCGGCTGCAGCAGGGTGCCGTCCAGCAAGCCGCGCACGCAACGTGCACGCGACCTACGGAAGGCGTCCTGTGTGCGCGCGTATTCCCAGCGGCGCCGCTTGCGCTTCTGCAGCGGCGGGGCGGCAGGCGGCCGCTTGGATGATTGGCGCGGCCGCTGTGTCCTGGTGATCGACCTCTCCCCCCCTGGACCCGACCGACGCAAGGGCATCCGGGAGCATGCCCAGGATGACATCGGGCGGCGTGCCCCGCCCCAGACCAATGACTCGATCCAGGGCAGAGAAACGCTGGGCGGAAGCAGGTAGCCCCGCCAGATGCTCCCAGATGGCGGCGTCAGTCGGCCCCTCCGGCGGCGGCCCGGTGGTGTCGGCCGCGAAGTCCTCGGCTGCGTCGACGGGCGGCGCAGCGGCCTCGCCCGCGTCAGGCAGCGAGCTCGCTGCTCCACGGCGGGACGCCGGCTCTTCGCCCCGACCGATCTCAAGTGCCTCCATGAATTGGCGGACGAGCTGCTTGTGGGCAGCTTGCCGCCGTCGGCACTTGATTGCCTCAAGCGTTCGGTCGGGGAACATCCTGGTAAGTTCTTGATTTACAAAGAAGAACCGGGCGTCCCTCTCAAGGAACAGTTCGGCCTCTGCCTTGGCGAGCGACAGGACTTCTTCCTCCGTCCACCTCGCGCGATGCCTCTCCGTCACGATCTCAGCGTTGGCGGCCGCAGGGTGTTGGCGGCGGCGATGGACCCCGAGACCGTTCTTCGTGGTAAAAGTGCGGTGGCACTCACTGCAAGCAAAGGGAGCTACACAAACTATCGCATTTTCGTTACGGCCGGTTGGCCGGATAGGTGCTGGGGTAGCTGGGGTGGCACCTTCAGCGGAAGGGCCACCATCTCTTGTTTCTTGTCGGCTGCCCCCAACTATAAAGGGATAATGCGAGGGGGGCTGGTAACCCCCCAAGCCCCTGGTGCGGTCTTCCACTCTGCGAAAATCAGCGGGCCCACGAGAAGGGAGAAGGACCGCAGGAGAGGAGAGGCTAAGAGGGCTAGGCCCATGTATTGCGCATCACTCTCCCTGTAACTATAACCCAAGGAAGGCACCTCGCAGCAGCAGCACGACTACATCAAGACCGCACTTCGAAAAGCAAGTCCGGATGCAGCCACACCGCCGCCACTTGGCCACCTTAAGAGAGTCATAGTTACTCCCGCTTGCTTGAATTTCTTCACGTTGACATTCAGAGCACTGGGCAGAAATCACATTGCGTCAACACCCGCTAGGGCCATCGCAATGCTTTGTTTTAATTAGACAGTCGGATTCCCCCAGTCCGTGCCAGTTCTGAGTTGATCGTTGAATGGCGGCCGAAGAGAATCCGCGCCACCCGCGCGCCCCCGAGGAGCACGCTAAGGCGGACGCGGCCTCGCAGCAAGGAAGATCCGTGGGAGGCCAAGGCACGGGACCGAGCTCGGATCCTGCACGCAGGTTGAAGCACCGGGGCGCGAACGCCGCGCAGGCGCGCGCATCCTGCACCGCCGGCCAGCACGAGGCCGACCAACGGCGAGAGCAGACCACGCCCGCGCTAAACGCCCGCACTTACCGGCACCCCTACGGCACTCACCTCGCCCAGGCCCGGCACGTTAGCGCTGACCCACTTCCCGACCAAGCCCGACACGCC
>NW_025727031.1:42500-45000 GCF_021461385.2 Schistocerca piceifrons | reverse complement strand
AGCAGCCGGCCGCCCGGGAGTGTGTCCCGGGGGCCCGCGCGAACACGCAAGCGTCCGCTCAATCATTCTGCAAACAGGAGGAGGCTGAGCTCCCCTGCACAATACACCTCGAAACCCTCTCAGGTCCCGGCGGCGCGCAGCGCCGTCCCAAGTACTTGGTCGGGTTCGAGAGAGGCGCAATCGCCCGGAGTTAGGCGAGTAGACGCTTTCGGTGCGACCACCCGTGCTCCCAACTGAGCTTGCCGCTGCCGACAGAGGCCCGGGAGCGTGCTGTCGTGGCATTGCCGGCGGGAGACAACACGCGCCACCTACGGTGACCGGCAGCTCCAACGCCAGCGCCACAGAAGGACAAAAGCCCCACTTGGGTGCCGAAGCGAACTCTCCCAGCACAGCGCACGCGCCAACACATCCGCACAGCTGCGATACAAACCACCAGCGAGAACCGCTGGGGCGACCGAGCAGCAGACGGCGTCGCGGCGCCGAGCGCCGGGCGGCGGCGCATCCTCAACGCACACAGTCCTCAATCGGACCAGCACACTGAAGATGTCCACCGCGCTTCGCACCGGGCCCGCGAGGACCTACTTTGGCCGCACGGCGCCGCGCGCAGGGTGCGCCGGCGCGCAGCTGCGACGCCTGCCGCGTCCGTCGGCCGGCGCGCCTGCCACTGGCCGCCCCCACCACGCCGGCTGTAGCGCGTGCGCCCACGCACCGCGCGGCCAGCACGCCGGGAGGCGCCCCCTCACCGGCCGGGGACGGTCCCACCCAGCCACCGCCGCGTATCGCTTCACACCCAGATGCCGTTCAGTTTCGTCGGCATGGTGGGTATCGCTGGAACAACCGGTTAGTACCTCAACCTATCGTCGCCATCACCGATTCACCCCTAGCGAGAACAACCGCACCACAACAGGTTACCATTTGTTCATTTGCGTAACTTCACCAGAAAACGCAGGCGTCCATCGCCATTTGCAACTTCAACGATTATTGCATGCCTGTGTCAGGTGTCACGCCACACTACGTCTGCCCACATACACGCAACAAAATGTGCACGCCTAGACAATACGTGGAAGGTGGCCCCCGTACGTATGCGATGTCCATTGCTCGAACGACTGTCAACCGGCCTCTGTAGCATGTCGCAGATATGGAACGCGGTGCACCATGCCATCACGGTGTGTGAGGAGAGACGACTAGGTCCGAATACATCAACAGACAGCTCATGCTGATCGCCATCCACGGCGTCCGTTCCTCCCACACGTCTCTATGGCGTACCACACTGCAATCCAGCTCTCATAGGGAGACGACACGTAGCTGCGTGCACAATATTTGCACTGTATGGTCCGCCGTTTTTGGGCGCAGTCGTTGTGCGGTCACACATGTGCCACGATGTATCATTCAGTACATAAGGACGAATGTGCAGTACAGATTGTGGTTCACGCGTACGACATCAGCGGACAGTTGACACAGGCCGCACCACAACGTAGCCTGAGTACGTCGCATGCGAAGGGCATTGAACATGCAAACTTCTCACCAACCAGCTTGCGAAGGCAGGGGGCAAGGTGGGGACGTGGGGAGGGGCGGCATGTACGTCCTGCTGCCATCCACATTACAGTGTACAGCAGGAGCATGTGGAAAGTGAGCAAGACTTGCAAGGTGTTTAACATGAAGCGATACACAGGGGTGCGGGCAGTGCGAGTAGCGAACTATATTGCGAGGGTTGCGGGTGGGCAACACTACAGTAATTGAACGAGTCGTATAACAATTACAGAGCAGGTTTAGGCGACAACGTGGGTTACGTTAAGGCGACAACATGGGTTAGGTTAAGGCACAACATGGGTTAGGTTAAGGCACAACATGGGTTAGGTTAAGGCACAACATGGGTTAGGTTAAGGCACAACATGGGTTAGGTTAAGGCACAACATGGGTTAGGTTAAGGCACAACATGGGTTAGGTTAAGGCACAACATGGGTTAGGTTAAGGCACAACATGGGTTAGGTTGAGGCACAACATGGGTTAGGTTAAGGCACAACATGGGTTAGGTTGAGGCACAACATGGGTTAGGTTGAGGCACAACATGGGTTAGGTTGAGGCACAACATGGGTTAGGTTAAGGTACAACATGGGTTAGGTTAAGGTACAACATGGGTTAGGTTAAGGTACAACATGGGTTAGGTTAAGGTACAACATGGGTTAGGTTAAGGTACAACATAGGTTAGGTTAAGGTACAACATAGGTTAGGTTAAGGTACAACATAGGTTAGGTTAAGGTACAACATAGGTTAGGTTAAGGTACAACATAGGTTAGGTTAAGGTACAACATAGGTTAGGTTAAGGTACAACATAGGTTAGGTTAAGGTACAACATAGGTTAGGTTAGGTTAGGTTAGGTTACACGTTGTTGTACGGAAAGGTGTAGGGGGGGGGGGGGCGGGGGCGGCAGGTTCGTTGATAGTGATTATAGTAAGTGAATGCTTGTGACATGATCAGATTTGTCACGTCAGGATGCACC
>NW_025727031.1:30000-35000 GCF_021461385.2 Schistocerca piceifrons | reverse complement strand
CATACTTCCCCCGGAACCCAAAAGCTTTGGTTTCCCGGAGGCTGCCCGCCGAGTCATCGGAGGAACTGCGGCGGATCGCTGGCTGGCATCGTTTATGGTTAGAACTAGGGCGGTATCTGATCGCTTCGAACCTCTAACTTTCGTTCTTGATTAATGAAAACATACTTGGCAAATGCTTTCCGCTTCTGTTCGTCTTGCGACGATCCAAGAATTTCACCTCTAACGTCGCAATACGAATGCCCCCGCCTGTCCCTATTAATCATTACCTCGGTTCCGAAAACCAACAAAAATAGAACCGAGGTCCTATTCCATTTCCATGCACACAGTATTCAGGCGGGCTTGCCTGCTTTAAGCACTCTAATTTGTTCAAAGTAAACGTGCCGGCCCACCGAGACACTCAATAAAGAGCACCCTGGTAGGATTTCAACGGGGTCCGCCTCGGGACGCACGAGCACGCACGAGGCGGTCGCACGCCTTCAGCTCGCCCCACCGGCAGGACGTCCCACGATACATGCCAGTTAAACACCGACGGGCGGTGAACCAACAGCGTGGGACACAAATCCAACTACGAGCTTTTTAACCGCAACAACTTTAATATACGCTATTGGAGCTGGAATTACCGCGGCTGCTGGCACCAGACTTGCCCTCCAATAGATACTCGTTAAAGGATTTAAAGTGTACTCATTCCGATTACGGGGCCTCGGATGAGTCCCGTATCGTTATTTTTCGTCACTACCTCCCCGTGCCGGGAGTGGGTAATTTGCGCGCCTGCTGCCTTCCTTGGATGTGGTAGCCGTTTCTCAGGCTCCCTCTCCGGAATCGAACCCTGATTCCCCGTTACCCGTTACAACCATGGTAGGCGCAGAACCTACCATCGACAGTTGATAAGGCAGACATTGAAAGATGCGTCGCCGGTACGAGGACCGTGCGATCAGCCCAAAGTTATTCAGAGTCACCAAGGCAAACGGACCGGACGAGCCGACCGATTGGTTTTGATCTAATAAAAGCGTCCCTTCCATCTCTGGTCGGGACTCTGTTTGCATGTATTAGCTCTAGAATTACCACAGTTATCCAAGTAACGTGGGTACGATCTAGGAACCATAACTGATTTAATGAGCCATTCGCGGTTTCACCTTAATGCGGCTTGTACTGAGACATGCATGGCTTAATCTTTGAGGACAAGCATATGACTACTGGCAGGGATCAACCAGGGAGCTGCGTCAACTAGAGCTGAGCAGCCGGCCGCCCGGAGTGTGTCCCCGGGGGCCCGCGCGAACACGCAAGCGTCCGCTCAATCATTCTGCAAACAGAGGAGGCTGAGCTCCCCTGCACAATACACCTCGAAACCCTCTCAGGTCCCGGCGGCGCGCAGCGCCGTCCCAAGTACTTGGTCGGGTTCGAGAGAGGCGCAATCGCCCGGAGTTAGGCGAGTAGACGCTTTCGGTGCGACCACCCGTGCTCCAACTGAGCTTGCCGCTGCCGACAGAGGCCCGGAGCGTGCTGTCGTGCATTGCCGGCGGGAGACAACACGCGCCACCTACGGTGACCGGCGCTCCAACGCCAGCGCCACAGAAGGACAAAAGCCCCACTTGGGTGCCGAAGCGAACTCTCCCAGCACAGCGCACGCGCCAACACATCCGCACAGCTGCGATACAAACCACCAGCGAGAACCGCTGGGGCGACCGAGCAGCAGACGGCGTCGCGGCGCGAGCGCCGGGCGGCGGCGCATCCTCAACGCACACAGTCCTCAATCGACCAGCACACTGAAGATGTCCACCGCGCTTCGCACCGGGCCCGCGAGGACCTACTTTGGCCGCACGGCGCCGCGCGCAGGGTGCGCCGGCGCGCAGCTGCGACGCCTGCCGCGTCCGTCGGCCGGCGCGCCTGCACTGGCCCGCCCCCACCAGCCGGCTGTAGCGCGTGCGCCCACGCACCGCGCGGCCAGCACGCCGGGAGGCGCCCCCTCACCGGCCGGGGACGGTCCCACCCAGCCACCGCCGCGTATCGCTTCACACCCAGATGCCGTTCAGTTCGTCGGCATGGTGGGTATCGCTGGAACAACCGGTTAGTACCTCAACCTATCGTCGCCATCACCGATTCACCCCTACGAGTACAACCGCACCACAACAGGTTACCATTTTGTTCATTTGCGTAACTTCACCAGAAAACGCAGGCGTCCATCGCCATTTGCAACCTCAACGATTATTGCATGCCTGGTCAGGTGTCACGCCACACTACGTCTGCCCACATACACGCAACAAAATGTGCACGCCTAGACAATACGTGGAGGTGCCCCCGTACGTATGCGATGTCCATTGCTCGAACGACTGTTCAACCGGCCTCTGTAGCATGTCGCAGATATGAACGCGGTGCACCATGCCATCACGGTGTGTGAGGAGAGACGACTAGGTCCGAATACATCAACAGACAGCTCATGCTGATCGCCATCCACGGCGTCCGTTCCTCCCACACGTCTCTATGGCGTACCACACTGCAATCCAGCTCTCATAGGGAGACGACACGTAGCTGCGTGCACAATATTTGCACTGTATGGTCCGCCGTTTTTGGCGCAGTCGTTGTGCGGTCACACATGTGCCACGATGTATCATTCAGTACATAAGGACGAATGTGCAGTACAGATTGTGGTTCACGCGTACGACATCAGCGGACAGTTGACACAGGCCGCACCACAACGTAGCCTGAGTACGTCGCATGCGAAGGGCATTGAACATGCAAACTTCTCACCAACCAGCTTGCGAAGGCAGGGGGCAAGGTGGGGACGTGGGGAGGGGCGGCATGTACGTCCTGCTGCCATCCACATTACAGTGTACAGCAGGAGCATGTGGAAAGTGAGCAAGACTTGCAAGTGTTTAACATGAAGCGATACACAGGGGTGCGGGCAGTGCGAGTAGCGAACTATATTGCGAGGGTTGCGGGTGGGCAACACTACAGTAATTGAACGAGTCGTATAACAATTACAGAGCAGGTTTTAGGCGACAACGTGGGTTACGTTAAGGCGACAACATGGGTTTAGGTTAAGGCACAACATGGGTTAGGTTAAGGCACAACATGGGTTAGGTTAAGGCACAACATGGGGTTAGGTTAAGGCACAACATGGGTTAGGTTAAGGCACAACATGGGTTAGGTTAAGGCACAAACATGGTTAGGTTAAGGCACAACATGGGTTAGGTTAAGGCACAACATGGGTTAGGTTGAGGCACAACATGGGTTAGGTTGAGGCACAACATGGGTTAGGTTGAGGCACAACATGGGTTAGGTTGAGGCACAACATGGGTTAGGTTAAGGTACAACATGGGTTAGGTTAAGGTACAACATGGGTTAGGTTAAGGTACAACATGGGTTAGGTTAAGGTACAACATGGGTTAGGTTAAGGTACAACATGGGTTAGGTTAAGGTACAACATAGGTTAGGTTAAGGTACAACATAGGTTAGGTTAAGGTACAACATAGGTTAGGTTAAGGTACAACATAGGTTAGGTTAAGGTACAACATAGGTTAGGTGTAAGGTACAACATAGGTTAGGTTAAGGTACAACATAGGTTAGGTTAAGGTACAACATAGGTTAGGTTAGGTTAGGTTAGGTTAACACGTTGTTGTACGGAAAGGTGTAGGGGGGGGGGGGGGGCGGGGGGCGGCAGGTGTCGTTGATAGTGATTATAGTAAGTGAATGCTTGTGACATGATCAGATTTGTCACGTCAGGATGCACCTTTGGCTTATTAGAGGCGGCGGCTCCAATTCTATGCTTGTGTGAGACCTGTGTCTTTGACTCATGTCATTGTTTGTGCGCTGTGACAGGAGGTACTATTGTGATGTTGGGTGCACCGTTGTATAGGACATGTGTGGGTGTTGGTGCCTGGTCTGCGCAATGGTGGATGTCGAAAGGCTGGGATATTGTATTTTCCGCACGGACCTCCTGGTCTGGTTGTGATAGTGTGGATGGTGTAAATGTGGCGGAGAAGATGCACTGGATGTTGTTCCATGCTGGTGCTTACATATTGTATGTGCGCTGTTAGAAGCAGAGAGTGGTGCGTGATCAGAGTGTCTGGCTGACGTGTGGTTCCCATTTTGGGCAGACTCTTTCAGCATGTATACGGACAGTTGTTGTATATTTGCTGTAGTTTGATGGCTCTGCATTGATTACTAATCAGCGCCGTGTGTACGGGTAATCTGGTTCCAGTCCAAAATGTTCCATCTGTGTACATCAGTGACAAAGACCTCCCCCCAAGCAGTGGGCTCGGTCTGTTATAACTCTTCCGCGTAATATATTTGCCCCACGTTTTTGCGACTGCGATGTGCGAGTGCAACGCGCATGGGGACCGACATGCTGATGGCTCGGTATCCGGACGCCGTACAGTGGAGCAACGCGATCGCGTCTCTCGCTCGTAAGTGGTACAGGTCGCGGCTCATGTATACGGACAGCGGGAATGTCGCATATTGGAAATAACTCTTCATGAAACGCAAGTTATAGGGGTGGATTGTCACTTTACGAGTGCGGGAAACGTCCGCCGTTCATCCGCTGGAGGTGCGAGTTTGGCGGTTGGGGTGGGTGCACGAACGGGTGCGGGTGGCGTCATTGCCGGTCCACGGCTTCGTGCGGCAGAGCCACTGGAGATTGGGTGCTATGGTCGACAGAGGCTGCAGCCTTTGTGGGTGCGTCGAACGGCGGCCACTGTGGCGCCATCGCTGTCTTAGTCGGCTTGGCGTCTCATAGATGGCGGTAGCGTCGTTGCAGGAGGTCATGTTGCGGGAGACCTACAGATGGCGGTATGTTTGTGGTGCGGACGTAGTGTTGTCAGATGCGCATAGATGGCGGTATTGCATGTGTGTCGCCCTATTTTCATAGATGGCGATACTGTTTTGCCGGCATGGGTGGCGTAGTTCCGTCGGATCCCTGTAGGTGGCAGTGTGCTATGTCTACTGTCGACACCCACGGCACCACTATCTATCTATCTATTTCCTAATACCTCGCCCCCCCCCCC
>NW_025727031.1:20000-22500 GCF_021461385.2 Schistocerca piceifrons | reverse complement strand
CAGGAGGAGGCTGAGCTCCCCTGCACAATACACCTCGAAACCCTCTCAGGTCCCGGCGGCGCGCAGCGCCGTCCCAAGTACTTGGTCGGGTTCGAGAGAGGCGCAATCGCCCGGAGTTAGGCGAGTAGACGCTTTCGGTGCGACCACCCGTGCTCCCAACTGAGCTTGCCGCTGCCGACAGAGGCCCGGGAGCGTGCTGTCGTGGCATTGCCGGCGGGAGACAACACGCGCCACCTACGGTGACCGGCAGCTCCAACGCCAGCGCCACAGAAGGACAAAAGCCCCACTTGGGTGCCGAAGCGAACTCTCCCAGCACAGCGCACGCGCCAACACATCCGCACAGCTGCGATACAAACCACCAGCGAGAACCGCTGGGGCGACCGAGCAGCAGACGGCGTCGCGGCGCCGAGCGCCGGGCGGCGGCGCATCCTCAACGCACACAGTCCTCAATCGGACCAGCACACTGAAGATGTCCACCGCGCTTCGCACCGGGCCCGCGAGGACCTACTTTGGCCGCACGGCGCCGCGCGCAGGGTGCGCCGGCGCGCAGCTGCGACGCCTGCCGCGTCCGTCGGCCGGCGCGCCTGCCACTGGCCGCCCCCACCAGCCGGCTGTAGCGCGTGCGCCCACGCACCGCGCGGCCAGCACGCCGGGAGGCGCCCCCTCACCGGCCGGGGACGGTCCCACCCAGCCACCGCCGCGTATCGCTTCACACCCAGATGCCGTTCAGTTTCGTCGGCATGGTGGGTATCGCTGGAACAACCGGTTAGTACCTCAACCTATCGTCGCCATCACCGATTCACCCCTAGCGAGAACAACCGCACCACAACAGGTTACCATTTGTTCATTTGCGTAACTTCACCAGAAAACGCAGGCGTCCATCGCCATTTGCAACTTCAACGATTATTGCATGCCTGTGTCAGGTGTCACGCCACACTACGTCTGCCCACATACACGCAACAAAATGTGCACGCCTAGACAATACGTGGAAGGTGGCCCCCGTACGTATGCGATGTCCATTGCTCGAACGACTGTCAACCGGCCTCTGTAGCATGTCGCAGATATGGAACGCGGTGCACCATGCCATCACGGTGTGTGAGGAGAGACGACTAGGTCCGAATACATCAACAGACAGCTCATGCTGATCGCCATCCACGGCGTCCGTTCCTCCCACACGTCTCTATGGCGTACCACACTGCAATCCAGCTCTCATAGGGAGACGACACGTAGCTGCGTGCACAATATTTGCACTGTATGGTCCGCCGTTTTTGGGCGCAGTCGTTGTGCGGTCACACATGTGCCACGATGTATCATTCAGTACATAAGGACGAATGTGCAGTACAGATTGTGGTTCACGCGTACGACATCAGCGGACAGTTGACACAGGCCGCACCACAACGTAGCCTGAGTACGTCGCATGCGAAGGGCATTGAACATGCAAACTTCTCACCAACCAGCTTGCGAAGGCAGGGGGCAAGGTGGGGACGTGGGGAGGGGCGGCATGTACGTCCTGCTGCCATCCACATTACAGTGTACAGCAGGAGCATGTGGAAAGTGAGCAAGACTTGCAAGGTGTTTAACATGAAGCGATACACAGGGGTGCGGGCAGTGCGAGTAGCGAACTATATTGCGAGGGTTGCGGGTGGGCAACACTACAGTAATTGAACGAGTCGTATAACAATTACAGAGCAGGTTTAGGCGACAACGTGGGTTACGTTAAGGCGACAACATGGGTTAGGTTAAGGCACAACATGGGTTAGGTTAAGGCACAACATGGGTTAGGTTAAGGCACAACATGGGTTAGGTTAAGGCACAACATGGGTTAGGTTAAGGCACAACATGGGTTAGGTTAAGGCACAACATGGGTTAGGTTAAGGCACAACATGGGTTAGGTTAAGGCACAACATGGGTTAGGTTGAGGCACAACATGGGTTAGGTTAAGGCACAACATGGGTTAGGTTGAGGCACAACATGGGTTAGGTTGAGGCACAACATGGGTTAGGTTGAGGCACAACATGGGTTAGGTTAAGGTACAACATGGGTTAGGTTAAGGTACAACATGGGTTAGGTTAAGGTACAACATGGGTTAGGTTAAGGTACAACATGGGTTAGGTTAAGGTACAACATGGGTTAGGTTAAGGTACAACATAGGTTAGGTTAAGGTACAACATAGGTTAGGTTAAGGTACAACATAGGTTAGGTTAAGGTACAACATAGGTTAGGTTAAGGTACAACATAGGTTAGGTTAAGGTACAACATAGGTTAGGTTAAGGTACAACATAGGTTAGGTTAAGGTACAACATAGGTTAGGTTAGGTTAGGTTAGGTTACACGTTGTTGTACGGAAAGGTGTAGGGGGGGGGGGGGGCGGGGGCGGCAGGTTCGTTGATAGTGATTATAGTAAGTGAATGCTTGTGACATGATCAGATTTGTCACGTCAGGATGCACCTTTGGCTTATTAGAGGCGGCGCTCCAATTCTATGCTTGTGGTGAGACCTGTG
>NW_025727031.1:10000-12500 GCF_021461385.2 Schistocerca piceifrons | reverse complement strand
CTGCGGCGGATCGCTGGCTGGCATCGTTTATGGTTAGAACTAGGGCGGTATCTGATCGCCCTTCGAACCTCTAACTTTCGTTCTTGATTAATGAAAACATACTTGGCAAATGCTTTCGCTTCTGTTCGTCTTGCGACGATCCAAGAATTTCACCTCTAACGTCGCAATACGAATGCCCCCGCCTGTCCCTATTAATCATTACCTCGGGTTCCGTAAACCAACAAAATAGAACCGAGGTCCTATTCCATTATTCCATGCACACAGTATTCAGGCGGGCTTGCCTGCTTTAAGCACTCTAATTTGTTCAAAGTAAACGTGCCGGCCCACCGAGACACTCAATAAAGAGCACCCTGGTAGGATTTCAACGGGGTCCCGCCTCGGGACGCACGAGCACGCACGAGGCGGTCGCACGCCTTCAGCTCGCCCCACCGGCAGGACGTCCCCACGATACATGCCAGTTAAACACCGACGGGCGGTGAACCAACAGCGTGGGACACAAATCCAACTACGAGCTTTTTAACCGCAACAACTTTAATATACGCTATTGGAGCTGGAATTACCGCGGCTGCTGGCACCAGACTTGCCCTCCAATAGATACTCGTTAAAGGATTTAAAGTGTACTCATTCCGATTACGGGGCCTCGGATGAGTCCCGTATCGTTATTTTTCGTCACTACCTTCCCCGTGCCGGGAGTGGGTAATTTGCGCGCCTGCTGGCCTTCCTTGGATGTGGTAGCCGTTTCTCAGGCTCCCTCTCCGGAATCGAACCCTGATTCCCCGTTACCCGTTACAACCATGGTAGGCGCAGAACCTACCATCGACAGTTGATAAGGCAGACATTTGAAAGATGCGTCGCCGGTACGAGGACCGTGCGATCAGCCCCAAAGTTATTCAGAGTCACCAAGGCAAACGGACCGGACGAGCCGGACCGATTGGTTTTTGATCTAATAAAAGCGTCCCTTCCATCTCTGGGTCGGGGACTCTGTTTGCATGTATTAGCTCTAGAATTACCACAGTTAACCAAGTACGTGGGTACGATCTAAGGAACCATAACTGATTTAATGAGCCATTCGCGGTTTCACCTTAATGCGGCTTGTACTGAGACATGCATGGCTTAATCTTTGAGACAAGCATATGAACTACTGGCAGGATCAACCAGGAGCTGCGTCAACTAGAGCTGAGCAGCCGGCCCGCCCGGGAGTGTGTCCCGGGGGCCCCGCGCGAACACGCAAGCGTCCGCTCAATCATTCTGCAAACAGGAGGAGGCTGAGCTCCCCTGCACAATACACCTCGAAACCCTCTCAGGTCCCGGCGGCGCGCAGCGCCGTCCCAAGTACTTGGTCGGGTTCGAGAGAGGCGCAATCGCCCGGAGTTAGGCGAGTAGACGCTTTCGGTGCGACCACCCGTGCTCCCAACTGAGCTTGCCGCTGCCGACAGAGGCCCGGGAGCGTGCTGTCGTGGCATTGCCGGCGGGAGACAACACGCGCCACCTACGGTGACCGGCAGCTCCAACGCCAGCGCCACAGAAGGACAAACGCCCCCACTTGGGTGCCGAAGCGAACTCTCCCAGCACAGCGCACGCGCCAACACATCCGCACAGCTGCGATACCAAACCACCAGCGAGAACCGCTGGGGCGACCGAGCAGCAGACGGCGTCGCGCGCGCCGAGCGCCGGGCGGCGGCGCATCCTCCAACGCACACAGTCCTCAATCGGACCAGCACCACTGAAGATGTCCACCGCGCTTCGCACCGGGCCCGCGAGGACCTACTTTGGCCGCACGGCGCCGCGCGCAGGGGTGCGCCGGCGCGCAGCTGCGACGCCTGCCGCGTCCGTCGGCCGGCGCGCCTGCCACTGGCCGCCCCCCACCAGCCGGCTGTAGCGCGTGCGCCCACGCACCGCGCGGCCAGCACGCCGGGAGGCGCCCCCCCTCACCGGCCGGGGACGGTCCCACCCAGCCACCGCCGCGTATCGCTTCACACCCAGATGCCGTTCAGTTTCGTCGGCATGGGTGGGTATCGCTGGAACAACCGGTTAGGTACCTCAACCTATCGTCGCCATCACCGATTCACCCTAGCGAGAACAACCGCACAACAACAGGTTACCATTTGTTTCATTTGCGTAACTTCACCAGAAAACGCAGGCGTCCATCGCCATTTGCAACTTCAACGATTATTGCATGCCTGTGTCAGGTGTCACGCCACACTACGTCTGCCCACATACACGCAACAAAATGTGCACGCCTAGACAATACGTGGAAGGTGGCCCCCGTACGTATGCGATGTCCATTGCTCGAACGACTGGTCAACCCGGCCTCTGTAGCATGTCGCAGATATGGAACGCGGTGCACCATGCCATCACGGTGTGTGAGGAGAGACGACATAGGTCCGAATACATCAACAGACAGCTCATGCTGATCGCCATCCACGGCGTCCGTTCCTCCCACAACGTCTCTATGGCGTACCACACTGCAATCCCAATATTTGCACTGTATGGTCCGCCG
>NW_025727030.1:0-53283 GCF_021461385.2 Schistocerca piceifrons | reverse complement strand
CCGCCAGCAGCGGCCCACGGTGATAGTAGCTGCAGGCGCTTTTCGAGGTAGGAGGGTGCATCCACACGCATTCGGGTAGCGCCTCCACGCACGCTGCGTCTTTGGGCAAGACTAGTCGCCGCGGCCGCAAGGTTACTCACACGATAGAGATGAGCATTCGTTTTAAGGCAGTGTAGTGGAGCACTCCGCGTGTGTAGCACTTTTTTCGGTTGTATCCGACGTCGCTGGGTGGCAATCCCACTTTCCCCTGCAGAAAAGTGCTCGGGAAGCACGGGCAGCTTGACGAGCATCGCTGGTTCAATGGCATGTGCCTCAGTAGTGCAGTAGGCAGCGCGTAAGTCTCATAATCTTAAGGCTTGCCGGCACGATAGCTCAGCGTGTTCGGTCTGAGAGTTATCTGCCCTCTGTAATAAAAGACCGAGTCAACGATGAACTTGAACGGGCGCCATCGGACGTCCGCCCCCAACAAATGCAACGAAAGAAATGAGAAGAAAAAAAAAAAAATTGGTGAATGCTCGCTTAGCATGCGGACGGCCCGGGTTCGATTCCCGGCCGATGCATCGTTCTGCTGTTCTCGCTATAATGCTGCCGCGCCGATTCCTCGCCTGAGCTGCGTCAGCCTCAGGAATGTATAGCAGGATTCGCTGTGAGAGGAACCATACACGCAGCACGCAATAGACCGTACTTGAACGGTCGTATGCTATTTCTGAACTCTGACGTCGGCCTGTCCCAACAGGCCGCTGTGTTCAGGTGCCGCAAGGGCGATGTACTGTAACCTCGGGCAGTGCTGCGTTCCGTTGAAAAAACTGCGGCAGCAGTTTAATCTAGCAAGTAGGGAAAGCACGTGTAGCAACACAACAGATTCTTGAGAAAGCGCGAACTGTCTATCTCTAATATGAGAGACTTACCAAGTTTCCTGTAACGTTACTTGCAACGTGCCTCGGTAGCGCAGTAGGTAGCGCGTAAGTCTCATAATCTTAAGGTCGTGAGTTCGATCCTCACCCGGGGCATTTAATTTGCTGTACATCATGGCTGAATTAACGGCGTTGCTGTTGCTAGGGAACGAACTTAATTGTCGTTCGTTATCCATAAGGAGTCTACGCCTCAGCGTCAATACGTTTATTTCCAATTATGACAACGTACAACTTTGATCTTTCTCCTCCCTTGTTAGGAGTAAAATAATGAATAGTCAATTTCGGGCTGTGCGCCATGCCAGTCTGTAGGCGCAAATATGCTCGCAAACGGAGAACTGCACTGAGTCCAGATTCAGCACGAAATACGAGAGGAGACGGAGAAAACCTCACGCTTATCGAGCAAATCCGGTGTGGTCTAGTGGCTAGGATACCTGGCTTTCACCCAGGAGGCCCGGGTTCGATTCCCGGTACCGGAACGGAAGTTTTTGCGCACACAACGCTCCATGTTTTGGCCTTCGAACTGTCGTTTGTCGCCCACCTTCCGAAGCTTCGACCGAACGTAATCGGGGGAAAACAGGCACATGATGCAATTACTGTCGGCACCGGAATAAAGGGAGAAGAGGCACTGGTCCGTGGTTGGGCTGCTACCAGCGTCAGTGGGAAGTCGGTGAAGTCGCCAGTTGCGCCAGAAGCCAGAAATTACCGTAGTACGCCTACACACGCGTTCCAGTTATTTACATTGCTTGCAGCCGCTCCATCCACAACGAGCGTGAGCCCGGATAGCTCAGTCGGTAGAGCATTAGGCTTTTAACCTAGGGGTCCAGGGTTCAAGTCCCTGTCCGGGCGAAGATTTTAACGTTTCCGTAATGGCTCGTCTCGTAGCGATGGTAGCCCTGCCGTAATCAGTGCACGGAGTTCGTTTCCTGTCAACATTCTGCGCAGACCGGTTGGATTTTTCACGATTCCAGGGAAACTTGGGTTACGAGCAGTCGTGGCCGAGTGGTTAAGGCGTCTGACTAGAAATCAGATTCCCTCTGGGAGCGTAGGTTCGAGTCCTACCGACTGCGTCGGATTTTTCTTTTTTTTGTTTAAGAACAACGAGCAGAAAATTTCGCAGATTGCCTGTCGTTTTGGTACCTCTCCACACCTCGCCTCTCACAGCCGTTTATAGTGCCTGTCCTTTTGATAAGGGCGAATTCCAAGCGTCAGCTTTCGCGTCAGCCGAGCAAAGTCGGGACAAGTCGGGACATACTACAGGATGGTCTGCGTGGAGCTACGACGAAAAAAACCTTCATTTAACAGCACCTGGCTCACATACTCATACGAAAAAAACTAGCGCCATTTGCGGTGGCCGGGAATCGAACCCGGATCAACTGCTTGGAAGGCAACTATGCTCACCATTACACCACCACCGCACAGCCGCTGCTCGCAACGCCCCGCTGTGTCGGCTTCCTGCCCGCCAGCAGCGGCCCACGGTGATAGTAGCTGCAGGCGCTTTTCGAGGTAGGAGGGTGCATCCACACGCATTCGGGTAGCGCCTCCACGCACGCTGCGTCTTTGGGCAAGACTAGTCGCCGCGGCCGCAAGGTTACTCACACGATAGAGATGAGCATTCGTTTTAAGGCAGTGTAGTGGAGCACTCCGCGTGTGTAGCACTTTTTTCGGTTGTATCCGACGTCGCTGGGTGGCAATCCCACTTTCCCCTGCAGAAAAGTGCTCGGGAAGCACGGGCAGCTTGACGAGCATCGCTGGTTCAATGGCATGTGCCTCAGTAGTGCAGTAGGCAGCGCGTAAGTCTCATAATCTTAAGGCTTGCCGGCACGATAGCTCAGCGTGTTCGGTCTGAGAGTTATCTGCCCTCTGTAATAAAAGACCGAGTCAACGATGAACTTGAACGGGCGCCATCGGACGTCCGCCCCCAACAAATGCAACGAAAGAAATGAGAAGAAAAAAAAAAAATTGGTGAATGCTCGCTTAGCATGCGGACGGCCCGGGTTCGATTCCCGGCCGATGCATCGTTCTGCTGTTCTCGCTATAATGCTGCCGCGCCGATTCCTCGCCTGAGCTGCGTCAGCCTCAGGAATGTATAGCAGGATTCGCTGTGAGAGGAACCATACACGCAGCACGCAATAGACCGTACTTGAACGGTCGTATGCTATTTCTGAACTCTGACGTCGGCCTGTCCCAACAGGCCGCTGTGTTCAGGTGCCGCAAGGGCGATGTACTGTAACCTCGGGCAGTGCTGCGTTCCGTTGAAAAAACTGCGGCAGCAGTTTAATCTAGCAAGTAGGGGAAAGCACGTGTAGCAACACAACAGATTCTTGAGAAAGCGCGAACTGTCTATCTCTAATATGAGAGACTTACCAAGTTTCCTGTAACGTTACTTGCAACGTGCCTCGGTAGCGCAGTAGGTAGCGCGTAAGTCTCATAATCTTAAGGTCGTGAGTTCGATCCTCACCCGGGGCATTTAATTTGCTGTACATCATGGCTGAATTAACGGCGTTGCTGTTGCTAGGGAACGAACTTAATTGTCGTTCGTTATCCATAAGGAGTCTACGCCTCAGCGTCAATACGTTTATTTCCAATTATGACAACGTACAACTTTGATCTTTCTCCTCCCTTGTTAGGAGTAAAATAATGAATAGTCAATTTCGGGCTGTGCGCCATGCCAGTCTGTAGGCGCAAATATGCTCGCAAACGGAGAACTGCACTGAGTCCAGATTCAGCACGAAATACGAGAGGAGACGGAGAAAACCTCACGCTTATCGAGCAAATCCGGTGTGGTCTAGTGGCTAGGATACCTGGCTTTCACCCAGGAGGCCCGGGTTCGATTCCCGGTACCGGAACGGAAGTTTTTGCGCACACAACGCTCCATGTTTTGGCCTTCGAACTGTCGTTTGTCGCCCACCTTCCGAAGCTTCGACCGAACGTAATCGGGGAAAACAGGCACATGATGCAATTACTGTCGGCACCGGAATAAAGGGAGAAGAGGCACTGGTCCGTGGTTGGGCTGCTACCAGCGTCAGTGGGAAGTCGGTGAAGTCGCCAGTTGCGCCAGAAGCCAGAAATTACCGTAGTACGCCTACACACGCGTTCCAGTTATTTACATTGCTTGCAGCCGCTCCATCCACAACGAGCGTGAGCCCGGATAGCTCAGTCGGTAGAGCATTAGGCTTTTAACCTAAGGGTCCAGGGTTCAAGTCCCTGTCCGGGCGAAGATTTTAACGTTTCCGTAATGGCTCGTCTCGTAGCGATGGTAGCCCTGCCGTAATCAGTGCACGGAGTTCGTTTCCTGTCAACATTCTGCGCAGACCGGTTGGATTTTTCACGATTCCAGGGAAACTTGGGTTACGAGCAGTCGTGGCCGAGTGGTTAAGGCGTCTGACTAGAAATCAGATTCCCTCTGGGAGCGTAGGTTCGAGTCCTACCGACTGCGTCGGATTTTTCTTTTTTTTGTTTAAGAACAACGAGCAGAAAATTTCGCAGATTGCCTGTCGTTTTGGTACCTCTCCACACCTCGCCTCTCACAGCCGTTTATAGTGCCTGTCCTTTTGATAAGGGCGAATTCCAAGCGTCAGCTTTCGCGTCAGCCGAGCAAAGTCGGGACAAGTCGGGACATACTACAGGATGGTCTGCGTGGAGCTACGACGAAAAAAACCTTCATTTAACAGCACCTGGCTCACATACTCATACGAAAAAAACTAGCGCCATTTGCGGTGGCCGGGAATCGAACCCGGATCAACTGCTTGGAAGGCAACTATGCTCACCATTACACCACCACCGCACAGCCGCTGCTCGCAACGCCCCGCTGTGTCGGCTTCCTGCCCGCCAGCAGCGGCCCACGGTGATAGTAGCTGCAGGCGCTTTTCGAGGTAGGAGGGTGCATCCACACGCATTCGGGTAGCGCCTCCACGCACGCTGCGTCTTTGGGCAAGACTAGTCGCCGCGGCCGCAAGGTTACTCACACGATAGAGATGAGCATTCGTTTTAAGGCAGTGTAGTGGAGCACTCCGCGTGTGTAGCACTTTTTTCGGTTGTATCCGACGTCGCTGGGTGGCAATCCCACTTTCCCCTGCAGAAAAGTGCTCGGGAAGCACGGGCAGCTTGACGAGCATCGCTGGTTCAATGGCATGTGCCTCAGTAGTGCAGTAGGCAGCGCGTAAGTCTCATAATCTTAAGGCTTGCCGGCACGATAGCTCAGCGTGTTCGGTCTGAGAGTTATCTGCCCTCTGTAATAAAAGACCGAGTCAACGATGAACTTGAACGGGCGCCATCGGACGTCCGCCCCCAACAAATGCAACGAAAGAAATGAGAAGAAAAAAAAAAAATTGGTGAATGCTCGCTTAGCATGCGGACGGCCCGGGTTCGATTCCCGGCCGATGCATCGTTCTGCTGTTCTCGCTATAATGCTGCCGCGCCGATTCCTCGCCTGAGCTGCGTCAGCCTCAGGAATGTATAGCAGGATTCGCTGTGAGAGGAACCATACACGCAGCACGCAATAGACCGTACTTGAACGGTCGTATGCTATTTCTGAACTCTGACGTCGGCCTGTCCCAACAGGCCGCTGTGTTCAGGTGCCGCAAGGGCGATGTACTGTAACCTCGGGCAGTGCTGCGTTCCGTTGAAAAAACTGCGGCAGCAGTTTAATCTAGCAAGTAGGGAAAGCACGTGTAGCAACACAACAGATTCTTGAGAAAGCGCGAACTGTCTATCTCTAATATGAGAGACTTACCAAGTTTCCTGTAACGTTACTTGCAACGTGCCTCGGTAGCGCAGTAGGTAGCGCGTAAGTCTCATAATCTTAAGGTCGTGAGTTCGATCCTCACCCGGGGCATTTAATTTGCTGTACATCATGGCTGAATTAACGGCGTTGCTGTTGCTAGGGAACGAACTTAATTGTCGTTCGTTATCCATAAGGAGTCTACGCCTCAGCGTCAATACGTTTATTTCCAATTATGACAACGTACAACTTTGATCTTTCTCCTCCCTTGTTAGGAGTAAAATAATGAATAGTCAATTTCGGGCTGTGCGCCATGCCAGTCTGTAGGCGCAAATATGCTCGCAAACGGAGAACTGCACTGAGTCCAGATTCAGCACGAAATACGAGAGGAGACGGAGAAAACCTCACGCTTATCGAGCAAATCCGGTGTGGTCTAGTGGCTAGGATACCTGGCTTTCACCCAGGAGGCCCGGGTTCGATTCCCGGTACCGGAACGGAAGTTTTTGCGCACACAACGCTCCATGTTTTGGCCTTCGAACTGTCGTTTGTCGCCCACCTTCCGAAGCTTCGACCGAACGTAATCGGGGAAAACAGGCACATGATGCAATTACTGTCGGCACCGGAATAAAGGGAGAAGAGGCACTGGTCCGTGGTTGGGCTGCTACCAGCGTCAGTGGGAAGTCGGTGAAGTCGCCAGTTGCGCCAGAAGCCAGAAATTACCGTAGTACGCCTACACACGCGTTCCAGTTATTTACATTGCTTGCAGCCGCTCCATCCACAACGAGCGTGAGCCCGGATAGCTCAGTCGGTAGAGCATTAGGCTTTTAACCTAAGGGTCCAGGGTTCAAGTCCCTGTCCGGGCGAAGATTTTAACGTTTCCGTAATGGCTCGTCTCGTAGCGATGGTAGCCCTGCCGTAATCAGTGCACGGAGTTCGTTTCCTGTCAACATTCTGCGCAGACCGGTTGGATTTTTCACGATTCCAGGGAAACTTGGGTTACGAGCAGTCGTGGCCGAGTGGTTAAGGCGTCTGACTAGAAATCAGATTCCCTCTGGGAGCGTAGGTTCGAGTCCTACCGACTGCGTCGGATTTTTCTTTTTTTTGTTTAAGAACAACGAGCAGAAAATTTCGCAGATTGCCTGTCGTTTTGGTACCTCTCCACACCTCGCCTCTCACAGCCGTTTATAGTGCCTGTCCTTTTGATAAGGGCGAATTCCAAGCGTCAGCTTTCGCGTCAGCCGAGCAAAGTCGGGACAAGTCGGGACATACTACAGGATGGTCTGCGTGGAGCTACGACGAAAAAAACCTTCATTTAACAGCACCTGGCTCACATACTCATACGAAAAAAACTAGCGCCATTTGCGGTGGCCGGGAATCGAACCCGGATCAACTGCTTGGAAGGCAACTATGCTCACCATTACACCACCACCGCACAGCCGCTGCTCGCAACGCCCCGCTGTGTCGGCTTCCTGCCCGCCAGCAGCGGCCCACGGTGATAGTAGCTGCAGGCGCTTTTCGAGGTAGGAGGGTGCATCCACACGCATTCGGGTAGCGCCTCCACGCACGCTGCGTCTTTGGGCAAGACTAGTCGCCGCGGCCGCAAGGTTACTCACACGATAGAGATGAGCATTCGTTTTAAGGCAGTGTAGTGGAGCACTCCGCGTGTGTAGCACTTTTTTCGGTTGTATCCGACGTCGCTGGGTGGCAATCCCACTTTCCCCTGCAGAAAAGTGCTCGGGAAGCACGGGCAGCTTGACGAGCATCGCTGGTTCAATGGCATGTGCCTCAGTAGTGCAGTAGGCAGCGCGTAAGTCTCATAATCTTAAGGCTTGCCGGCACGATAGCTCAGCGTGTTCGGTCTGAGAGTTATCTGCCCTCTGTAATAAAAGACCGAGTCAACGATGAACTTGAACGGGCGCCATCGGACGTCCGCCCCCAACAAATGCAACGAAAGAAATGAGAAGAAAAAAAAAAAATTGGTGAATGCTCGCTTAGCATGCGGACGGCCCGGGTTCGATTCCCGGCCGATGCATCGTTCTGCTGTTCTCGCTATAATGCTGCCGCGCCGATTCCTCGCCTGAGCTGCGTCAGCCTCAGGAATGTATAGCAGGATTCGCTGTGAGAGGAACCATACACGCAGCACGCAATAGACCGTACTTGAACGGTCGTATGCTATTTCTGAACTCTGACGTCGGCCTGTCCCAACAGGCCGCTGTGTTCAGGTGCCGCAAGGGCGATGTACTGTAACCTCGGGCAGTGCTGCGTTCCGTTGAAAAAACTGCGGCAGCAGTTTAATCTAGCAAGTAGGGAAAGCACGTGTAGCAACACAACAGATTCTTGAGAAAGCGCGAACTGTCTATCTCTAATATGAGAGACTTACCAAGTTTCCTGTAACGTTACTTGCAACGTGCCTCGGTAGCGCAGTAGGTAGCGCGTAAGTCTCATAATCTTAAGGTCGTGAGTTCGATCCTCACCCGGGGCATTTAATTTGCTGTACATCATGGCTGAATTAACGGCGTTGCTGTTGCTAGGGAACGAACTTAATTGTCGTTCGTTATCCATAAGGAGTCTACGCCTCAGCGTCAATACGTTTATTTCCAATTATGACAACGTACAACTTTGATCTTTCTCCTCCCTTGTTAGGAGTAAAATAATGAATAGTCAATTTCGGGCTGTGCGCCATGCCAGTCTGTAGGCGCAAATATGCTCGCAAACGGAGAACTGCACTGAGTCCAGATTCAGCACGAAATACGAGAGGAGACGGAGAAAACCTCACGCTTATCGAGCAAATCCGGTGTGGTCTAGTGGCTAGGATACCTGGCTTTCACCCAGGAGGCCCGGGTTCGATTCCCGGTACCGGAACGGAAGTTTTTGCGCACACAACGCTCCATGTTTTGGCCTTCGAACTGTCGTTTGTCGCCCACCTTCCGAAGCTTCGACCGAACGTAATCGGGGAAAACAGGCACATGATGCAATTACTGTCGGCACCGGAATAAAGGGAGAAGAGGCACTGGTCCGTGGTTGGGCTGCTACCAGCGTCAGTGGGAAGTCGGTGAAGTCGCCAGTTGCGCCAGAAGCCAGAAATTACCGTAGTACGCCTACACACGCGTTCCAGTTATTTACATTGCTTGCAGCCGCTCCATCCACAACGAGCGTGAGCCCGGATAGCTCAGTCGGTAGAGCATTAGGCTTTTAACCTAAGGGTCCAGGGTTCAAGTCCCTGTCCGGGCGAAGATTTTAACGTTTCCGTAATGGCTCGTCTCGTAGCGATGGTAGCCCTGCCGTAATCAGTGCACGGAGTTCGTTTCCTGTCAACATTCTGCGCAGACCGGTTGGATTTTTCACGATTCCAGGGAAACTTGGGTTACGAGCAGTCGTGGCCGAGTGGTTAAGGCGTCTGACTAGAAATCAGATTCCCTCTGGGAGCGTAGGTTCGAGTCCTACCGACTGCGTCGGATTTTTCTTTTTTTTGTTTAAGAACAACGAGCAGAAAATTTCGCAGATTGCCTGTCGTTTTGGTACCTCTCCACACCTCGCCTCTCACAGCCGTTTATAGTGCCTGTCCTTTTGATAAGGGCGAATTCCAAGCGTCAGCTTTCGCGTCAGCCGAGCAAAGTCGGGACAAGTCGGGACATACTACAGGATGGTCTGCGTGGAGCTACGACGAAAAAAACCTTCATTTAACAGCACCTGGCTCACATACTCATACGAAAAAAACTAGCGCCATTTGCGGTGGCCGGGAATCGAACCCGGATCAACTGCTTGGAAGGCAACTATGCTCACCATTACACCACCACCGCACAGCCGCTGCTCGCAACGCCCCGCTGTGTCGGCTTCCTGCCCGCCAGCAGCGGCCCACGGTGATAGTAGCTGCAGGCGCTTTTCGAGGTAGGAGGGTGCATCCACACGCATTCGGGTAGCGCCTCCACGCACGCTGCGTCTTTGGGCAAGACTAGTCGCCGCGGCCGCAAGGTTACTCACACGATAGAGATGAGCATTCGTTTTAAGGCAGTGTAGTGGAGCACTCCGCGTGTGTAGCACTTTTTTCGGTTGTATCCGACGTCGCTGGGTGGCAATCCCACTTTCCCCTGCAGAAAAGTGCTCGGGAAGCACGGGCAGCTTGACGAGCATCGCTGGTTCAATGGCATGTGCCTCAGTAGTGCAGTAGGCAGCGCGTAAGTCTCATAATCTTAAGGCTTGCCGGCACGATAGCTCAGCGTGTTCGGTCTGAGAGTTATCTGCCCTCTGTAATAAAAGACCGAGTCAACGATGAACTTGAACGGGCGCCATCGGACGTCCGCCCCCAACAAATGCAACGAAAGAAATGAGAAGAAAAAAAAAAAATTGGTGAATGCTCGCTTAGCATGCGGACGGCCCGGGTTCGATTCCCGGCCGATGCATCGTTCTGCTGTTCTCGCTATAATGCTGCCGCGCCGATTCCTCGCCTGAGCTGCGTCAGCCTCAGGAATGTATAGCAGGATTCGCTGTGAGAGGAACCATACACGCAGCACGCAATAGACCGTACTTGAACGGTCGTATGCTATTTCTGAACTCTGACGTCGGCCTGTCCCAACAGGCCGCTGTGTTCAGGTGCCGCAAGGGCGATGTACTGTAACCTCGGGCAGTGCTGCGTTCCGTTGAAAAAACTGCGGCAGCAGTTTAATCTAGCAAGTAGGGAAAGCACGTGTAGCAACACAACAGATTCTTGAGAAAGCGCGAACTGTCTATCTCTAATATGAGAGACTTACCAAGTTTCCTGTAACGTTACTTGCAACGTGCCTCGGTAGCGCAGTAGGTAGCGCGTAAGTCTCATAATCTTAAGGTCGTGAGTTCGATCCTCACCCGGGGCATTTAATTTGCTGTACATCATGGCTGAATTAACGGCGTTGCTGTTGCTAGGGAACGAACTTAATTGTCGTTCGTTATCCATAAGGAGTCTACGCCTCAGCGTCAATACGTTTATTTCCAATTATGACAACGTACAACTTTGATCTTTCTCCTCCCTTGTTAGGAGTAAAATAATGAATAGTCAATTTCGGGCTGTGCGCCATGCCAGTCTGTAGGCGCAAATATGCTCGCAAACGGAGAACTGCACTGAGTCCAGATTCAGCACGAAATACGAGAGGAGACGGAGAAACCCTCACGCTTATCGAGCAAATCCGGTGTGGTCTAGTGGCTAGGATACCTGGCTTTCACCCAGGAGGCCCGGGTTCGATTCCCGGTACCGGAACGGAAGTTTTTGCGCACACAACGCTCCATGTTTTGGCCTTCGAACTGTCGTTTGTCGCCCACCTTCCGAAGCTTCGACCGAACGTAATCGGGGAAAACAGGCACATGATGCAATTACTGTCGGCACCGGAATAAAGGGAGAAGAGGCACTGGTCCGTGGTTGGGCTGCTACCAGCGTCAGTGGGAAGTCGGTGAAGTCGCCAGTTGCGCCAGAAGCCAGAAATTACCGTAGTACGCCTACACACGCGTTCCAGTTATTTACATTGCTTGCAGCCGCTCCATCCACAACGAGCGTGAGCCCGGATAGCTCAGTCGGTAGAGCATTAGGCTTTTAACCTAAGGGTCCAGGGTTCAAGTCCCTGTCCGGGCGAAGATTTTAACGTTTCCGTAATGGCTCGTCTCGTAGCGATGGTAGCCCTGCCGTAATCAGTGCACGGAGTTCGTTTCCTGTCAACATTCTGCGCAGACCGGTTGGATTTTTCACGATTCCAGGGAAACTTGGGTTACGAGCAGTCGTGGCCGAGTGGTTAAGGCGTCTGACTAGAAATCAGATTCCCTCTGGGAGCGTAGGTTCGAGTCCTACCGACTGCGTCGGATTTTTCTTTTTTTTGTTTAAGAACAACGAGCAGAAAATTTCGCAGATTGCCTGTCGTTTTGGTACCTCTCCACACCTCGCCTCTCACAGCCGTTTATAGTGCCTGTCCTTTTGATAAGGGCGAATTCCAAGCGTCAGCTTTCGCGTCAGCCGAGCAAAGTCGGGACAAGTCGGGACATACTACAGGATGGTCTGCGTGGAGCTACGACGAAAAAAACCTTCATTTAACAGCACCTGGCTCACATACTCATACGAAAAAAACTAGCGCCATTTGCGGTGGCCGGGAATCGAACCCGGATCAACTGCTTGGAAGGCAACTATGCTCACCATTACACCACCACCGCACAGCCGCTGCTCGCAACGCCCCGCTGTGTCGGCTTCCTGCCCGCCAGCAGCGGCCCACGGTGATAGTAGCTGCAGGCGCTTTTCGAGGTAGGAGGGTGCATCCACACGCATTCGGGTAGCGCCTCCACGCACGCTGCGTCTTTGGGCAAGACTAGTCGCCGCGGCCGCAAGGTTACTCACACGATAGAGATGAGCATTCGTTTTAAGGCAGTGTAGTGGAGCACTCCGCGTGTGTAGCACTTTTTTCGGTTGTATCCGACGTCGCTGGGTGGCAATCCCACTTTCCCCTGCAGAAAAGTGCTCGGGAAGCACGGGCAGCTTGACGAGCATCGCTGGTTCAATGGCATGTGCCTCAGTAGTGCAGTAGGCAGCGCGTAAGTCTCATAATCTTAAGGCTTGCCGGCACGATAGCTCAGCGTGTTCGGTCTGAGAGTTATCTGCCCTCTGTAATAAAAGACCGAGTCAACGATGAACTTGAACGGGCGCCATCGGACGTCCGCCCCCAACAAATGCAACGAAAGAAATGAGAAGAAAAAAAAAAAAATTGGTGAATGCTCGCTTAGCATGCGGACGGCCCGGGTTCGATTCCCGGCCGATGCATCGTTCTGCTGTTCTCGCTATAATGCTGCCGCGCCGATTCCTCGCCTGAGCTGCGTCAGCCTCAGGAATGTATAGCAGGATTCGCTGTGAGAGGAACCATACACGCAGCACGCAATAGACCGTACTTGAACGGTCGTATGCTATTTCTGAACTCTGACGTCGGCCTGTCCCAACAGGCCGCTGTGTTCAGGTGCCGCAAGGGCGATGTACTGTAACCTCGGGCAGTGCTGCGTTCCGTTGAAAAAACTGCGGCAGCAGTTTAATCTAGCAAGTAGGGAAAGCACGTGTAGCAACACAACAGATTCTTGAGAAAGCGCGAACTGTCTATCTCTAATATGAGAGACTTACCAAGTTTCCTGTAACGTTACTTGCAACGTGCCTCGGTAGCGCAGTAGGTAGCGCGTAAGTCTCATAATCTTAAGGTCGTGAGTTCGATCCTCACCCGGGGCATTTAATTTGCTGTACATCATGGCTGAATTAACGGCGTTGCTGTTGCTAGGGAACGAACTTAATTGTCGTTCGTTATCCATAAGGAGTCTACGCCTCAGCGTCAATACGTTTATTTCCAATTATGACAACGTACAACTTTGATCTTTCTCCTCCCTTGTTAGGAGTAAAATAATGAATAGTCAATTTCGGGCTGTGCGCCATGCCAGTCTGTAGGCGCAAATATGCTCGCAAACGGAGAACTGCACTGAGTCCAGATTCAGCACGAAATACGAGAGGAGACGGAGAAAACCTCACGCTTATCGAGCAAATCCGGTGTGGTCTAGTGGCTAGGATACCTGGCTTTCACCCAGGAGGCCCGGGTTCGATTCCCGGTACCGGAACGGAAGTTTTTGCGCACACAACGCTCCATGTTTTGGCCTTCGAACTGTCGTTTGTCGCCCACCTTCCGAAGCTTCGACCGAACGTAATCGGGGAAAACAGGCACATGATGCAATTACTGTCGGCACCGGAATAAAGGGAGAAGAGGCACTGGTCCGTGGTTGGGCTGCTACCAGCGTCAGTGGGAAGTCGGTGAAGTCGCCAGTTGCGCCAGAAGCCAGAAATTACCGTAGTACGCCTACACACGCGTTCCAGTTATTTACATTGCTTGCAGCCGCTCCATCCACAACGAGCGTGAGCCCGGATAGCTCAGTCGGTAGAGCATTAGGCTTTTAACCTAGGGGTCCAGGGTTCAAGTCCCTGTCCGGGCGAAGATTTTAACGTTTCCGTAATGGCTCGTCTCGTAGCGATGGTAGCCCTGCCGTAATCAGTGCACGGAGTTCGTTTCCTGTCAACATTCTGCGCAGACCGGTTGGATTTTTCACGATTCCAGGGAAACTTGGGTTACGAGCAGTCGTGGCCGAGTGGTTAAGGCGTCTGACTAGAAATCAGATTCCCTCTGGGAGCGTAGGTTCGAGTCCTACCGACTGCGTCGGATTTTTCTTTTTTTTGTTTAAGAACAACGAGCAGAAAATTTCGCAGATTGCCTGTCGTTTTGGTACCTCTCCACACCTCGCCTCTCACAGCCGTTTATAGTGCCTGTCCTTTTGATAAGGGCGAATTCCAAGCGTCAGCTTTCGCGTCAGCCGAGCAAAGTCGGGACAAGTCGGGACATACTACAGGATGGTCTGCGTGGAGCTACGACGAAAAAAACCTTCATTTAACAGCACCTGGCTCACATACTCATACGAAAAAAACTAGCGCCATTTGCGGTGGCCGGGAATCGAACCCGGATCAACTGCTTGGAAGGCAACTATGCTCACCATTACACCACCACCGCACAGCCGCTGCTCGCAACGCCCCGCTGTGTCGGCTTCCTGCCCGCCAGCAGCGGCCCACGGTGATAGTAGCTGCAGGCGCTTTTCGAGGTAGGAGGGTGCATCCACACGCATTCGGGTAGCGCCTCCACGCACGCTGCGTCTTTGGGCAAGACTAGTCGCCGCGGCCGCAAGGTTACTCACACGATAGAGATGAGCATTCGTTTTAAGGCAGTGTAGTGGAGCACTCCGCGTGTGTAGCACTTTTTTCGGTTGTATCCGACGTCGCTGGGTGGCAATCCCACTTTCCCCTGCAGAAAAGTGCTCGGGAAGCACGGGCAGCTTGACGAGCATCGCTGGTTCAATGGCATGTGCCTCAGTAGTGCAGTAGGCAGCGCGTAAGTCTCATAATCTTAAGGCTTGCCGGCACGATAGCTCAGCGTGTTCGGTCTGAGAGTTATCTGCCCTCTGTAATAAAAGACCGAGTCAACGATGAACTTGAACGGGCGCCATCGGACGTCCGCCCCCAACAAATGCAACGAAAGAAATGAGAAGAAAAAAAAAAAATTGGTGAATGCTCGCTTAGCATGCGGACGGCCCGGGTTCGATTCCCGGCCGATGCATCGTTCTGCTGTTCTCGCTATAATGCTGCCGCGCCGATTCCTCGCCTGAGCTGCGTCAGCCTCAGGAATGTATAGCAGGATTCGCTGTGAGAGGAACCATACACGCAGCACGCAATAGACCGTACTTGAACGGTCGTATGCTATTTCTGAACTCTGACGTCGGCCTGTCCCAACAGGCCGCTGTGTTCAGGTGCCGCAAGGGCGATGTACTGTAACCTCGGGCAGTGCTGCGTTCCGTTGAAAAAACTGCGGCAGCAGTTTAATCTAGCAAGTAGGGAAAGCACGTGTAGCAACACAACAGATTCTTGAGAAAGCGCGAACTGTCTATCTCTAATATGAGAGACTTACCAAGTTTCCTGTAACGTTACTTGCAACGTGCCTCGGTAGCGCAGTAGGTAGCGCGTAAGTCTCATAATCTTAAGGTCGTGAGTTCGATCCTCACCCGGGGCATTTAATTTGCTGTACATCATGGCTGAATTAACGGCGTTGCTGTTGCTAGGGAACGAACTTAATTGTCGTTCGTTATCCATAAGGAGTCTACGCCTCAGCGTCAATACGTTTATTTCCAATTATGACAACGTACAACTTTGATCTTTCTCCTCCCTTGTTAGGAGTAAAATAATGAATAGTCAATTTCGGGCTGTGCGCCATGCCAGTCTGTAGGCGCAAATATGCTCGCAAACGGAGAACTGCACTGAGTCCAGATTCAGCACGAAATACGAGAGGAGACGGAGAAAACCTCACGCTTATCGAGCAAATCCGGTGTGGTCTAGTGGCTAGGATACCTGGCTTTCACCCAGGAGGCCCGGGTTCGATTCCCGGTACCGGAACGGAAGTTTTTGCGCACACAACGCTCCATGTTTTGGCCTTCGAACTGTCGTTTGTCGCCCACCTTCCGAAGCTTCGACCGAACGTAATCGGGGAAAACAGGCACATGATGCAATTACTGTCGGCACCGGAATAAAGGGAGAAGAGGCACTGGTCCGTGGTTGGGCTGCTACCAGCGTCAGTGGGAAGTCGGTGAAGTCGCCAGTTGCGCCAGAAGCCAGAAATTACCGTAGTACGCCTACACACGCGTTCCAGTTATTTACATTGCTTGCAGCCGCTCCATCCACAACGAGCGTGAGCCCGGATAGCTCAGTCGGTAGAGCATTAGGCTTTTAACCTAAGGGTCCAGGGTTCAAGTCCCTGTCCGGGCGAAGATTTTAACGTTTCCGTAATGGCTCGTCTCGTAGCGATGGTAGCCCTGCCGTAATCAGTGCACGGAGTTCGTTTCCTGTCAACATTCTGCGCAGACCGGTTGGATTTTTCACGATTCCAGGGAAACTTGGGTTACGAGCAGTCGTGGCCGAGTGGTTAAGGCGTCTGACTAGAAATCAGATTCCCTCTGGGAGCGTAGGTTCGAGTCCTACCGACTGCGTCGGATTTTTCTTTTTTTTGTTTAAGAACAACGAGCAGAAAATTTCGCAGATTGCCTGTCGTTTTGGTACCTCTCCACACCTCGCCTCTCACAGCCGTTTATAGTGCCTGTCCTTTTGATAAGGGCGAATTCCAAGCGTCAGCTTTCGCGTCAGCCGAGCAAAGTCGGGACAAGT
Source organism: Schistocerca piceifrons (assembly GCF_021461385.2). Lineage (NCBI taxonomy): Eukaryota > Metazoa > Arthropoda > Insecta > Orthoptera > Acrididae > Schistocerca > Schistocerca piceifrons. The sequence goes on along the minus strand of NW_025727030.1, from coordinate 36,917 downwards.
CGGGACATACTACAGGATGGTCTGCGTGGAGCTACGACGAAAAAAACCTTCATTTAACAGCACCTGGCTCACATACTCATACGAAAAAAACTAGCGCCATTTGCGGTGGCCGGGAATCGAACCCGGATCAACTGCTTGGAAGGCAACTATGCTCACCATTACACCACCACCGCACAGCCGCTGCTCGCAACGCCCCGCTGTGTCGGCTTCCTGCCCGCCAGCAGCGGCCCACGGTGATAGTAGCTGCAGGCGCTTTTCGAGGTAGGAGGGTGCATCCACACGCATTCGGGTAGCGCCTCCACGCACGCTGCGTCTTTGGGCAAGACTAGTCGCCGCGGCCGCAAGGTTACTCACACGATAGAGATGAGCATTCGTTTTAAGGCAGTGTAGTGGAGCACTCCGCGTGTGTAGCACTTTTTTCGGTTGTATCCGACGTCGCTGGGTGGCAATCCCACTTTCCCCTGCAGAAAAGTGCTCGGGAAGCACGGGCAGCTTGACGAGCATCGCTGGTTCAATGGCATGTGCCTCAGTAGTGCAGTAGGCAGCGCGTAAGTCTCATAATCTTAAGGCTTGCCGGCACGATAGCTCAGCGTGTTCGGTCTGAGAGTTATCTGCCCTCTGTAATAAAAGACCGAGTCAACGATGAACTTGAACGGGCGCCATCGGACGTCCGCCCCCAACAAATGCAACGAAAGAAATGAGAAGAAAAAAAAAAAATTGGTGAATGCTCGCTTAGCATGCGGACGGCCCGGGTTCGATTCCCGGCCGATGCATCGTTCTGCTGTTCTCGCTATAATGCTGCCGCGCCGATTCCTCGCCTGAGCTGCGTCAGCCTCAGGAATGTATAGCAGGATTCGCTGTGAGAGGAACCATACACGCAGCACGCAATAGACCGTACTTGAACGGTCGTATGCTATTTCTGAACTCTGACGTCGGCCTGTCCCAACAGGCCGCTGTGTTCAGGTGCCGCAAGGGCGATGTACTGTAACCTCGGGCAGTGCTGCGTTCCGTTGAAAAAACTGCGGCAGCAGTTTAATCTAGCAAGTAGGGAAAGCACGTGTAGCAACACAACAGATTCTTGAGAAAGCGCGAACTGTCTATCTCTAATATGAGAGACTTACCAAGTTTCCTGTAACGTTACTTGCAACGTGCCTCGGTAGCGCAGTAGGTAGCGCGTAAGTCTCATAATCTTAAGGTCGTGAGTTCGATCCTCACCCGGGGCATTTAATTTGCTGTACATCATGGCTGAATTAACGGCGTTGCTGTTGCTAGGGAACGAACTTAATTGTCGTTCGTTATCCATAAGGAGTCTACGCCTCAGCGTCAATACGTTTATTTCCAATTATGACAACGTACAACTTTGATCTTTCTCCTCCCTTGTTAGGAGTAAAATAATGAATAGTCAATTTCGGGCTGTGCGCCATGCCAGTCTGTAGGCGCAAATATGCTCGCAAACGGAGAACTGCACTGAGTCCAGATTCAGCACGAAATACGAGAGGAGACGGAGAAAACCTCACGCTTATCGAGCAAATCCGGTGTGGTCTAGTGGCTAGGATACCTGGCTTTCACCCAGGAGGCCCGGGTTCGATTCCCGGTACCGGAACGGAAGTTTTTGCGCACACAACGCTCCATGTTTTGGCCTTCGAACTGTCGTTTGTCGCCCACCTTCCGAAGCTTCGACCGAACGTAATCGGGGAAAACAGGCACATGATGCAATTACTGTCGGCACCGGAATAAAGGGAGAAGAGGCACTGGTCCGTGGTTGGGCTGCTACCAGCGTCAGTGGGAAGTCGGTGAAGTCGCCAGTTGCGCCAGAAGCCAGAAATTACCGTAGTACGCCTACACACGCGTTCCAGTTATTTACATTGCTTGCAGCCGCTCCATCCACAACGAGCGTGAGCCCGGATAGCTCAGTCGGTAGAGCATTAGGCTTTTAACCTAAGGGTCCAGGGTTCAAGTCCCTGTCCGGGCGAAGATTTTAACGTTTCCGTAATGGCTCGTCTCGTAGCGATGGTAGCCCTGCCGTAATCAGTGCACGGAGTTCGTTTCCTGTCAACATTCTGCGCAGACCGGTTGGATTTTTCACGATTCCAGGGAAACTTGGGTTACGAGCAGTCGTGGCCGAGTGGTTAAGGCGTCTGACTAGAAATCAGATTCCCTCTGGGAGCGTAGGTTCGAGTCCTACCGACTGCGTCGGATTTTTCTTTTTTTTGTTTAAGAACAACGAGCAGAAAATTTCGCAGATTGCCTGTCGTTTTGGTACCTCTCCACACCTCGCCTCTCACAGCCGTTTATAGTGCCTGTCCTTTTGATAAGGGCGAATTCCAAGCGTCAGCTTTCGCGTCAGCCGAGCAAAGTCGGGACAAGTCGGGACATACTACAGGATGGTCTGCGTGGAGCTACGACGAAAAAAACCTTCATTTAACAGCACCTGGCTCACATACTCATACGAAAAAAACTAGCGCCATTTGCGGTGGCCGGGAATCGAACCCGGATCAACTGCTTGGAAGGCAACTATGCTCACCATTACACCACCACCGCACAGCCGCTGCTCGCAACGCCCCGCTGTGTCGGCTTCCTGCCCGCCAGCAGCGGCCCACGGTGATAGTAGCTGCAGGCGCTTTTCGAGGTAGGAGGGTGCATCCACACGCATTCGGGTAGCGCCTCCACGCACGCTGCGTCTTTGGGCAAGACTAGTCGCCGCGGCCGCAAGGTTACTCACACGATAGAGATGAGCATTCGTTTTAAGGCAGTGTAGTGGAGCACTCCGCGTGTGTAGCACTTTTTTCGGTTGTATCCGACGTCGCTGGGTGGCAATCCCACTTTCCCCTGCAGAAAAGTGCTCGGGAAGCACGGGCAGCTTGACGAGCATCGCTGGTTCAATGGCATGTGCCTCAGTAGTGCAGTAGGCAGCGCGTAAGTCTCATAATCTTAAGGCTTGCCGGCACGATAGCTCAGCGTGTTCGGTCTGAGAGTTATCTGCCCTCTGTAATAAAAGACCGAGTCAACGATGAACTTGAACGGGCGCCATCGGACGTCCGCCCCCAACAAATGCAACGAAAGAAATGAGAAGAAAAAAAAAAAATTGGTGAATGCTCGCTTAGCATGCGGACGGCCCGGGTTCGATTCCCGGCCGATGCATCGTTCTGCTGTTCTCGCTATAATGCTGCCGCGCCGATTCCTCGCCTGAGCTGCGTCAGCCTCAGGAATGTATAGCAGGATTCGCTGTGAGAGGAACCATACACGCAGCACGCAATAGACCGTACTTGAACGGTCGTATGCTATTTCTGAACTCTGACGTCGGCCTGTCCCAACAGGCCGCTGTGTTCAGGTGCCGCAAGGGCGATGTACTGTAACCTCGGGCAGTGCTGCGTTCCGTTGAAAAAACTGCGGCAGCAGTTTAATCTAGCAAGTAGGGAAAGCACGTGTAGCAACACAACAGATTCTTGAGAAAGCGCGAACTGTCTATCTCTAATATGAGAGACTTACCAAGTTTCCTGTAACGTTACTTGCAACGTGCCTCGGTAGCGCAGTAGGTAGCGCGTAAGTCTCATAATCTTAAGGTCGTGAGTTCGATCCTCACCCGGGGCATTTAATTTGCTGTACATCATGGCTGAATTAACGGCGTTGCTGTTGCTAGGGAACGAACTTAATTGTCGTTCGTTATCCATAAGGAGTCTACGCCTCAGCGTCAATACGTTTATTTCCAATTATGACAACGTACAACTTTGATCTTTCTCCTCCCTTGTTAGGAGTAAAATAATGAATAGTCAATTTCGGGCTGTGCGCCATGCCAGTCTGTAGGCGCAAATATGCTCGCAAACGGAGAACTGCACTGAGTCCAGATTCAGCACGAAATACGAGAGGAGACGGAGAAAACCTCACGCTTATCGAGCAAATCCGGTGTGGTCTAGTGGCTAGGATACCTGGCTTTCACCCAGGAGGCCCGGGTTCGATTCCCGGTACCGGAACGGAAGTTTTTGCGCACACAACGCTCCATGTTTTGGCCTTCGAACTGTCGTTTGTCGCCCACCTTCCGAAGCTTCGACCGAACGTAATCGGGGAAAACAGGCACATGATGCAATTACTGTCGGCACCGGAATAAAGGGAGAAGAGGCACTGGTCCGTGGTTGGGCTGCTACCAGCGTCAGTGGGAAGTCGGTGAAGTCGCCAGTTGCGCCAGAAGCCAGAAATTACCGTAGTACGCCTACACACGCGTTCCAGTTATTTACATTGCTTGCAGCCGCTCCATCCACAACGAGCGTGAGCCCGGATAGCTCAGTCGGTAGAGCATTAGGCTTTTAACCTAAGGGTCCAGGGTTCAAGTCCCTGTCCGGGCGAAGATTTTAACGTTTCCGTAATGGCTCGTCTCGTAGCGATGGTAGCCCTGCCGTAATCAGTGCACGGAGTTCGTTTCCTGTCAACATTCTGCGCAGACCGGTTGGATTTTTCACGATTCCAGGGAAACTTGGGTTACGAGCAGTCGTGGCCGAGTGGTTAAGGCGTCTGACTAGAAATCAGATTCCCTCTGGGAGCGTAGGTTCGAGTCCTACCGACTGCGTCGGATTTTTCTTTTTTTTGTTTAAGAACAACGAGCAGAAAATTTCGCAGATTGCCTGTCGTTTTGGTACCTCTCCACACCTCGCCTCTCACAGCCGTTTATAGTGCCTGTCCTTTTGATAAGGGCGAATTCCAAGCGTCAGCTTTCGCGTCAGCCGAGCAAAGTCGGGACAAGTCGGGACATACTACAGGATGGTCTGCGTGGAGCTACGACGAAAAAAACCTTCATTTAACAGCACCTGGCTCACATACTCATACGAAAAAAACTAGCGCCATTTGCGGTGGCCGGGAATCGAACCCGGATCAACTGCTTGGAAGGCAACTATGCTCACCATTACACCACCACCGCACAGCCGCTGCTCGCAACGCCCCGCTGTGTCGGCTTCCTGCCCGCCAGCAGCGGCCCACGGTGATAGTAGCTGCAGGCGCTTTTCGAGGTAGGAGGGTGCATCCACACGCATTCGGGTAGCGCCTCCACGCACGCTGCGTCTTTGGGCAAGACTAGTCGCCGCGGCCGCAAGGTTACTCACACGATAGAGATGAGCATTCGTTTTAAGGCAGTGTAGTGGAGCACTCCGCGTGTGTAGCACTTTTTTCGGTTGTATCCGACGTCGCTGGGTGGCAATCCCACTTTCCCCTGCAGAAAAGTGCTCGGGAAGCACGGGCAGCTTGACGAGCATCGCTGGTTCAATGGCATGTGCCTCAGTAGTGCAGTAGGCAGCGCGTAAGTCTCATAATCTTAAGGCTTGCCGGCACGATAGCTCAGCGTGTTCGGTCTGAGAGTTATCTGCCCTCTGTAATAAAAGACCGAGTCAACGATGAACTTGAACGGGCGCCATCGGACGTCCGCCCCCAACAAATGCAACGAAAGAAATGAGAAGAAAAAAAAAAAATTGGTGAATGCTCGCTTAGCATGCGGACGGCCCGGGTTCGATTCCCGGCCGATGCATCGTTCTGCTGTTCACGCTATAATGCTGCCGCGCCGATTCCTCGCCTGAGCTGCGTCAGCCTCAGGAATGTATAGCAGGATTCGCTGTGAGAGGAACCATACACGCAGCACGCAATAGACCGTACTTGAACGGTCGTATGCTATTTCTGAACTCTGACGTCGGCCTGTCCCAACAGGCCGCTGTGTTCAGGTGCCGCAAGGGCGATGTACTGTAACCTCGGGCAGTGCTGCGTTCCGTTGAAAAAACTGCGGCAGCAGTTTAATCTAGCAAGTAGGGAAAGCACGTGTAGCAACACAACAGATTCTTGAGAAAGCGCGAACTGTCTATCTCTAATATGAGAGACTTACCAAGTTTCCTGTAACGTTACTTGCAACGTGCCTCGGTAGCGCAGTAGGTAGCGCGTAAGTCTCATAATCTTAAGGTCGTGAGTTCGATCCTCACCCGGGGCACTTAATTTGCTGTACATCATGGCTGAATTAACGGCGTTGCTGTTGCTAGGGAACGAACTTAATTGTCGTTCGTTATCCATAAGGAGTCTACGCCTCAGCGTCAATACGTTTATTTCCAATTATGACAACGTACAACTTTGATCTTTCTCCTCCCTTGTTAGGAGTAAAATAATGAATAGTCAATTTCGGGCTGTGCGCCATGCCAGTCTGTAGGCGCAAATATGCTCGCAAACGGAGAACTGCACTGAGTCCAGATTCAGCACGAAATACGAGAGGAGACGGAGAAAACCTCACGCTTATCGAGCAAATCCGGTGTGGTCTAGTGGCTAGGATACCTGGCTTTCACCCAGGAGGCCCGGGTTCGATTCCCGGTACCGGAACGGAAGTTTTTGCGCACACAACGCTCCATGTTTTGGCCTTCGAACTGTCGTTTGTCGCCCACCTTCCGAAGCTTCGACCGAACGTAATCGGGGAAAACAGGCACATGATGCAATTACTGTCGGCACCGGAATAAAGGGAGAAGAGGCACTGGTCCGTGGTTGGGCTGCTACCAGCGTCAGTGGGAAGTCGGTGAAGTCGCCAGTTGCGCCAGAAGCCAGAAATTACCGTAGTACGCCTACACACGCGTTCCAGTTATTTACATTGCTTGCAGCCGCTCCATCCACAACGAGCGTGAGCCCGGATAGCTCAGTCGGTAGAGCATTAGGCTTTTAACCTAAGGGTCCAGGGTTCAAGTCCCTGTCCGGGCGAAGATTTTAACGTTTCCGTAATGGCTCGTCTCGTAGCGATGGTAGCCCTGCCGTAATCAGTGCACGGAGTTCGTTTCCTGTCAACATTCTGCGCAGACCGGTTGGATTTTTCACGATTCCAGGGAAACTTGGGTTACGAGCAGTCGTGGCCGAGTGGTTAAGGCGTCTGACTAGAAATCAGATTCCCTCTGGGAGCGTAGGTTCGAGTCCTACCGACTGCGTCGGATTTTTCTTTTTTTTGTTTAAGAACAACGAGCAGAAAATTTCGCAGATTGCCTGTCGTTTTGGTACCTCTCCACACCTCGCCTCTCACAGCCGTTTATAGTGCCTGTCCTTTTGATAAGGGCGAATTCCAAGCGTCAGCTTTCGCGTCAGCCGAGCAAAGTCGGGACAAGTCGGGACATACTACAGGATGGTCTGCGTGGAGCTACGACGAAAAAAACCTTCATTTAACAGCACCTGGCTCACATACTCATACGAAAAAAACTAGCGCCATTTGCGGTGGCCGGGAATCGAACCCGGATCAACTGCTTGGAAGGCAACTATGCTCACCATTACACCACCACCGCACAGCCGCTGCTCGCAACGCCCCGCTGTGTCGGCTTCCTGCCCGCCAGCAGCGGCCCACGGTGATAGTAGCTGCAGGCGCTTTTCGAGGTAGGAGGGTGCATCCACACGCATTCGGGTAGCGCCTCCACGCACGCTGCGTCTTTGGGCAAGACTAGTCGCCGCGGCCGCAAGGTTACTCACACGATAGAGATGAGCATTCGTTTTAAGGCAGTGTAGTGGAGCACTCCGCGTGTGTAGCACTTTTTTCGGTTGTATCCGACGTCGCTGGGTGGCAATCCCACTTTCCCCTGCAGAAAAGTGCTCGGGAAGCACGGGCAGCTTGACGAGCATCGCTGGTTCAATGGCATGTGCCTCAGTAGTGCAGTAGGCAGCGCGTAAGTCTCATAATCTTAAGGCTTGCCGGCACGATAGCTCAGCGTGTTCGGTCTGAGAGTTATCTGCCCTCTGTAATAAAAGACCGAGTCAACGATGAACTTGAACGGGCGCCATCGGACGTCCGCCCCCAACAAATGCAACGAAAGAAATGAGAAGAAAAAAAAAAAATTGGTGAATGCTCGCTTAGCATGCGGACGGCCCGGGTTCGATTCCCGGCCGATGCATCGTTCTGCTGTTCTCGCTATAATGCTGCCGCGCCGATTCCTCGCCTGAGCTGCGTCAGCCTCAGGAATGTATAGCAGGATTCGCTGTGAGAGGAACCATACACGCAGCACGCAATAGACCGTACTTGAACGGTCGTATGCTATTTCTGAACTCTGACGTCGGCCTGTCCCAACAGGCCGCTGTGTTCAGGTGCCGCAAGGGCGATGTACTGTAACCTCGGGCAGTGCTGCGTTCCGTTGAAAAAACTGCGGCAGCAGTTTAATCTAGCAAGTAGGGAAAGCACGTGTAGCAACACAACAGATTCTTGAGAAAGCGCGAACTGTCTATCTCTAATATGAGAGACTTACCAAGTTTCCTGTAACGTTACTTGCAACGTGCCTCGGTAGCGCAGTAGGTAGCGCGTAAGTCTCATAATCTTAAGGTCGTGAGTTCGATCCTCACCCGGGGCATTTAATTTGCTGTACATCATGGCTGAATTAACGGCGTTGCTGTTGCTAGGGAACGAACTTAATTGTCGTTCGTTATCCATAAGGAGTCTACGCCTCAGCGTCAATACGTTTATTTCCAATTATGACAACGTACAACTTTGATCTTTCTCCTCCCTTGTTAGGAGTAAAATAATGAATAGTCAATTTCGGGCTGTGCGCCATGCCAGTCTGTAGGCGCAAATATGCTCGCAAACGGAGAACTGCACTGAGTCCAGATTCAGCACGAAATACGAGAGGAGACGGAGAAAACCTCACGCTTATCGAGCAAATCCGGTGTGGTCTAGTGGCTAGGATACCTGGCTTTCACCCAGGAGGCCCGGGTTCGATTCCCGGTACCGGAACGGAAGTTTTTGCGCACACAACGCTCCATGTTTTGGCCTTCGAACTGTCGTTTGTCGCCCACCTTCCGAAGCTTCGACCGAACGTAATCGGGGAAAACAGGCACATGATGCAATTACTGTCGGCACCGGAATAAAGGGAGAAGAGGCACTGGTCCGTGGTTGGGCTGCTACCAGCGTCAGTGGGAAGTCGGTGAAGTCGCCAGTTGCGCCAGAAGCCAGAAATTACCGTAGTACGCCTACACACGCGTTCCAGTTATTTACATTGCTTGCAGCCGCTCCATCCACAACGAGCGTGAGCCCGGATAGCTCAGTCGGTAGAGCATTAGGCTTTTAACCTAAGGGTCCAGGGTTCAAGTCCCTGTCCGGGCGAAGATTTTAACGTTTCCGTAATGGCTCGTCTCGTAGCGATGGTAGCCCTGCCGTAATCAGTGCACGGAGTTCGTTTCCTGTCAACATTCTGCGCAGACCGGTTGGATTTTTCACGATTCCAGGGAAACTTGGGTTACGAGCAGTCGTGGCCGAGTGGTTAAGGCGTCTGACTAGAAATCAGATTCCCTCTGGGAGCGTAGGTTCGAGTCCTACCGACTGCGTCGGATTTTTCTTTTTTTTGTTTAAGAACAACGAGCAGAAAATTTCGCAGATTGCCTGTCGTTTTGGTACCTCTCCACACCTCGCCTCTCACAGCCGTTTATAGTGCCTGTCCTTTTGATAAGGGCGAATTCCAAGCGTCAGCTTTCGCGTCAGCCGAGCAAAGTCGGGACAAGTCGGGACATACTACAGGATGGTCTGCGTGGAGCTACGACGAAAAAAACCTTCATTTAACAGCACCTGGCTCACATACTCATACGAAAAAAACTAGCGCCATTTGCGGTGGCCGGGAATCGAACCCGGATCAACTGCTTGGAAGGCAACTATGCTCACCATTACACCACCACCGCACAGCCGCTGCTCGCAACGCCCCGCTGTGTCGGCTTCCTGCCCGCCAGCAGCGGCCCACGGTGATAGTAGCTGCAGGCGCTTTTCGAGGTAGGAGGGTGCATCCACACGCATTCGGGTAGCGCCTCCACGCACGCTGCGTCTTTGGGCAAGACTAGTCGCCGCGGCCGCAAGGTTACTCACACGATAGAGATGAGCATTCGTTTTAAGGCAGTGTAGTGGAGCACTCCGCGTGTGTAGCACTTTTTTCGGTTGTATCCGACGTCGCTGGGTGGCAATCCCACTTTCCCCTGCAGAAAAGTGCTCGGGAAGCACGGGCAGCTTGACGAGCATCGCTGGTTCAATGGCATGTGCCTCAGTAGTGCAGTAGGCAGCGCGTAAGTCTCATAATCTTAAGGCTTGCCGGCACGATAGCTCAGCGTGTTCGGTCTGAGAGTTATCTGCCCTCTGTAATAAAAGACCGAGTCAACGATGAACTTGAACGGGCGCCATCGGACGTCCGCCCCCAACAAATGCAACGAAAGAAATGAGAAGAAAAAAAAAAAATTGGTGAATGCTCGCTTAGCATGCGGACGGCCCGGGTTCGATTCCCGGCCGATGCATCGTTCTGCTGTTCTCGCTATAATGCTGCCGCGCCGATTCCTCGCCTGAGCTGCGTCAGCCTCAGGAATGTATAGCAGGATTCGCTGTGAGAGGAACCATACACGCAGCACGCAATAGACCGTACTTGAACGGTCGTATGCTATTTCTGAACTCTGACGTCGGCCTGTCCCAACAGGCCGCTGTGTTCAGGTGCCGCAAGGGCGATGTACTGTAACCTCGGGCAGTGCTGCGTTCCGTTGAAAAAACTGCGGCAGCAGTTTAATCTAGCAAGTAGGGAAAGCACGTGTAGCAACACAACAGATTCTTGAGAAAGCGCGAACTGTCTATCTCTAATATGAGAGACTTACCAAGTTTCCTGTAACGTTACTTGCAACGTGCCTCGGTAGCGCAGTAGGTAGCGCGTAAGTCTCATAATCTTAAGGTCGTGAGTTCGATCCTCACCCGGGGCATTTAATTTGCTGTACATCATGGCTGAATTAACGGCGTTGCTGTTGCTAGGGAACGAACTTAATTGTCGTTCGTTATCCATAAGGAGTCTACGCCTCAGCGTCAATACGTTTATTTCCAATTATGACAACGTACAACTTTGATCTTTCTCCTCCCTTGTTAGGAGTAAAATAATGAATAGTCAATTTCGGGCTGTGCGCCATGCCAGTCTGTAGGCGCAAATATGCTCGCAAACGGAGAACTGCACTGAGTCCAGATTCAGCACGAAATACGAGAGGAGACGGAGAAAACCTCACGCTTATCGAGCAAATCCGGTGTGGTCTAGTGGCTAGGATACCTGGCTTTCACCCAGGAGGCCCGGGTTCGATTCCCGGTACCGGAACGGAAGTTTTTGCGCACACAACGCTCCATGTTTTGGCCTTCGAACTGTCGTTTGTCGCCCACCTTCCGAAGCTTCGACCGAACGTAATCGGGGAAAACAGGCACATGATGCAATTACTGTCGGCACCGGAATAAAGGGAGAAGAGGCACTGGTCCGTGGTTGGGCTGCTACCAGCGTCAGTGGGAAGTCGGTGAAGTCGCCAGTTGCGCCAGAAGCCAGAAATTACCGTAGTACGCCTACACACGCGTTCCAGTTATTTACATTGCTTGCAGCCGCTCCATCCACAACGAGCGTGAGCCCGGATAGCTCAGTCGGTAGAGCATTAGGCTTTTAACCTAAGGGTCCAGGGTTCAAGTCCCTGTCCGGGCGAAGATTTTAACGTTTCCGTAATGGCTCGTCTCGTAGCGATGGTAGCCCTGCCGTAATCAGTGCACGGAGTTCGTTTCCTGTCAACATTCTGCGCAGACCGGTTGGATTTTTCACGATTCCAGGGAAACTTGGGTTACGAGCAGTCGTGGCCGAGTGGTTAAGGCGTCTGACTAGAAATCAGATTCCCTCTGGGAGCGTAGGTTCGAGTCCTACCGACTGCGTCGGATTTTTCTTTTTTTTGTTTAAGAACAACGAGCAGAAAATTTCGCAGATTGCCTGTCGTTTTGGTACCTCTCCACACCTCGCCTCTCACAGCCGTTTATAGTGCCTGTCCTTTTGATAAGGGCGAATTCCAAGCGTCAGCTTTCGCGTCAGCCGAGCAAAGTCGGGACAAGTCGGGACATACTACAGGATGGTCTGCGTGGAGCTACGACGAAAAAAACCTTCATTTAACAGCACCTGGCTCACATACTCATACGAAAAAAACTAGCGCCATTTGCGGTGGCCGGGAATCGAACCCGGATCAACTGCTTGGAAGGCAACTATGCTCACCATTACACCACCACCGCACAGCCGCTGCTCGCAACGCCCCGCTGTGTCGGCTTCCTGCCCGCCAGCAGCGGCCCACGGTGATAGTAGCTGCAGGCGCTTTTCGAGGTAGGAGGGTGCATCCACACGCATTCGGGTAGCGCCTCCACGCACGCTGCGTCTTTGGGCAAGACTAGTCGCCGCGGCCGCAAGGTTACTCACACGATAGAGATGAGCATTCGTTTTAAGGCAGTGTAGTGGAGCACTCCGCGTGTGTAGCACTTTTTTCGGTTGTATCCGACGTCGCTGGGTGGCAATCCCACTTTCCCCTGCAGAAAAGTGCTCGGGAAGCACGGGCAGCTTGACGAGCATCGCTGGTTCAATGGCATGTGCCTCAGTAGTGCAGTAGGCAGCGCGTAAGTCTCATAATCTTAAGGCTTGCCGGCACGATAGCTCAGCGTGTTCGGTCTGAGAGTTATCTGCCCTCTGTAATAAAAGACCGAGTCAACGATGAACTTGAACGGGCGCCATCGGACGTCCGCCCCCAACAAATGCAACGAAAGAAATGAGAAGAAAAAAAAAAAATTGGTGAATGCTCGCTTAGCATGCGGACGGCCCGGGTTCGATTCCCGGCCGATGCATCGTTCTGCTGTTCACGCTATAATGCTGCCGCGCCGATTCCTCGCCTGAGCTGCGTCAGCCTCAGGAATGTATAGCAGGATTCGCTGTGAGAGGAACCATACACGCAGCACGCAATAGACCGTACTTGAACGGTCGTATGCTATTTCTGAACTCTGACGTCGGCCTGTCCCAACAGGCCGCTGTGTTCAGGTGCCGCAAGGGCGATGTACTGTAACCTCGGGCAGTGCTGCGTTCCGTTGAAAAAACTGCGGCAGCAGTTTAATCTAGCAAGTAGGGAAAGCACGTGTAGCAACACAACAGATTCTTGAGAAAGCGCGAACTGTCTATCTCTAATATGAGAGACTTACCAAGTTTCCTGTAACGTTACTTGCAACGTGCCTCGGTAGCGCAGTAGGTAGCGCGTAAGTCTCATAATCTTAAGGTCGTGAGTTCGATCCTCACCCGGGGCACTTAATTTGCTGTACATCATGGCTGAATTAACGGCGTTGCTGTTGCTAGGGAACGAACTTAATTGTCGTTCGTTATCCATAAGGAGTCTACGCCTCAGCGTCAATACGTTTATTTCCAATTATGACAACGTACAACTTTGATCTTTCTCCTCCCTTGTTAGGAGTAAAATAATGAATAGTCAATTTCGGGCTGTGCGCCATGCCAGTCTGTAGGCGCAAATATGCTCGCAAACGGAGAACTGCACTGAGTCCAGATTCAGCACGAAATACGAGAGGAGACGGAGAAAACCTCACGCTTATCGAGCAAATCCGGTGTGGTCTAGTGGCTAGGATACCTGGCTTTCACCCAGGAGGCCCGGGTTCGATTCCCGGTACCGGAACGGAAGTTTTTGCGCACACAACGCTCCATGTTTTGGCCTTCGAACTGTCGTTTGTCGCCCACCTTCCGAAGCTTCGACCGAACGTAATCGGGGAAAACAGGCACATGATGCAATTACTGTCGGCACCGGAATAAAGGGAGAAGAGGCACTGGTCCGTGGTTGGGCTGCTACCAGCGTCAGTGGGAAGTCGGTGAAGTCGCCAGTTGCGCCAGAAGCCAGAAATTACCGTAGTACGCCTACACACGCGTTCCAGTTATTTACATTGCTTGCAGCCGCTCCATCCACAACGAGCGTGAGCCCGGATAGCTCAGTCGGTAGAGCATTAGGCTTTTAACCTAAGGGTCCAGGGTTCAAGTCCCTGTCCGGGCGAAGATTTTAACGTTTCCGTAATGGCTCGTCTCGTAGCGATGGTAGCCCTGCCGTAATCAGTGCACGGAGTTCGTTTCCTGTCAACATTCTGCGCAGACCGGTTGGATTTTTCACGATTCCAGGGAAACTTGGGTTACGAGCAGTCGTGGCCGAGTGGTTAAGGCGTCTGACTAGAAATCAGATTCCCTCTGGGAGCGTAGGTTCGAGTCCTACCGACTGCGTCGGATTTTTCTTTTTTTTGTTTAAGAACAACGAGCAGAAAATTTCGCAGATTGCCTGTCGTTTTGGTACCTCTCCACACCTCGCCTCTCACAGCCGTTTATAGTGCCTGTCCTTTTGATAAGGGCGAATTCCAAGCGTCAGCTTTCGCGTCAGCCGAGCAAAGTCGGGACAAGTCGGGACATACTACAGGATGGTCTGCGTGGAGCTACGACGAAAAAAACCTTCATTTAACAGCACCTGGCTCACATACTCATACGAAAAAAACTAGCGCCATTTGCGGTGGCCGGGAATCGAACCCGGATCAACTGCTTGGAAGGCAACTATGCTCACCATTACACCACCACCGCACAGCCGCTGCTCGCAACGCCCCGCTGTGTCGGCTTCCTGCCCGCCAGCAGCGGCCCACGGTGATAGTAGCTGCAGGCGCTTTTCGAGGTAGGAGGGTGCATCCACACGCATTCGGGTAGCGCCTCCACGCACGCTGCGTCTTTGGGCAAGACTAGTCGCCGCGGCCGCAAGGTTACTCACACGATAGAGATGAGCATTCGTTTTAAGGCAGTGTAGTGGAGCACTCCGCGTGTGTAGCACTTTTTTCGGTTGTATCCGACGTCGCTGGGTGGCAATCCCACTTTCCCCTGCAGAAAAGTGCTCGGGAAGCACGGGCAGCTTGACGAGCATCGCTGGTTCAATGGCATGTGCCTCAGTAGTGCAGTAGGCAGCGCGTAAGTCTCATAATCTTAAGGCTTGCCGGCACGATAGCTCAGCGTGTTCGGTCTGAGAGTTATCTGCCCTCTGTAATAAAAGACCGAGTCAACGATGAACTTGAACGGGCGCCATCGGACGTCCGCCCCCAACAAATGCAACGAAAGAAATGAGAAGAAAAAAAAAAAATTGGTGAATGCTCGCTTAGCATGCGGACGGCCCGGGTTCGATTCCCGGCCGATGCATCGTTCTGCTGTTCTCGCTATAATGCTGCCGCGCCGATTCCTCGCCTGAGCTGCGTCAGCCTCAGGAATGTATAGCAGGATTCGCTGTGAGAGGAACCATACACGCAGCACGCAATAGACCGTACTTGAACGGTCGTATGCTATTTCTGAACTCTGACGTCGGCCTGTCCCAACAGGCCGCTGTGTTCAGGTGCCGCAAGGGCGATGTACTGTAACCTCGGGCAGTGCTGCGTTCCGTTGAAAAAACTGCGGCAGCAGTTTAATCTAGCAAGTAGGGAAAGCACGTGTAGCAACACAACAGATTCTTGAGAAAGCGCGAACTGTCTATCTCTAATATGAGAGACTTACCAAGTTTCCTGTAACGTTACTTGCAACGTGCCTCGGTAGCGCAGTAGGTAGCGCGTAAGTCTCATAATCTTAAGGTCGTGAGTTCGATCCTCAGCCGGGGCATTTAATTTGCTGTACATCATGGCTGAATTAACGGCGTTGCTGTTGCTAGGGAACGAACTTAATTGTCGTTCGTTATCCATAAGGAGTCTACGCCTCAGCGTCAATACGTTTATTTCCAATTATGACAACGTACAACTTTGATCTTTCTCCTCCCTTGTTAGGAGTAAAATAATGAATAGTCAATTTCGGGCTGTGCGCCATGCCAGTCTGTAGGCGCAAATATGCTCGCAAACGGAGAACTGCACTGAGTCCAGATTCAGCACGAAATACGAGAGGAGACGGAGAAAACCTCACGCTTATCGAGCAAATCCGGTGTGGTCTAGTGGCTAGGATACCTGGCTTTCACCCAGGAGGCCCGGGTTCGATTCCCGGTACCGGAACGGAAGTTTT
This sequence comes from Schistocerca piceifrons, assembly GCF_021461385.2. Lineage (NCBI taxonomy): Eukaryota > Metazoa > Arthropoda > Insecta > Orthoptera > Acrididae > Schistocerca > Schistocerca piceifrons. Next base: position 21,096 of record NW_025727030.1, on the reverse strand, counting down.
TGCGCACACAACGCTCCATGTTTTGGCCTTCGAACTGTCGTTTGTCGCCCACCTTCCGAAGCTTCGACCGAACGTAATCGGGGAAAACAGGCACATGATGCAATTACTGTCGGCACCGGAATAAAGGGAGAAGAGGCACTGGTCCGTGGTTGGGCTGCTACCAGCGTCAGTGGGAAGTCGGTGAAGTCGCCAGTTGCGCCAGAAGCCAGAAATTACCGTAGTACGCCTACACACGCGTTCCAGTTATTTACATTGCTTGCAGCCGCTCCATCCACAACGAGCGTGAGCCCGGATAGCTCAGTCGGTAGAGCATTAGGCTTTTAACCTAAGGGTCCAGGGTTCAAGTCCCTGTCCGGGCGAAGATTTTAACGTTTCCGTAATGGCTCGTCTCGTAGCGATGGTAGCCCTGCCGTAATCAGTGCACGGAGTTCGTTTCCTGTCAACATTCTGCGCAGACCGGTTGGATTTTTCACGATTCCAGGGAAACTTGGGTTACGAGCAGTCGTGGCCGAGTGGTTAAGGCGTCTGACTAGAAATCAGATTCCCTCTGGGAGCGTAGGTTCGAGTCCTACCGACTGCGTCGGATTTTTCTTTTTTTTGTTTAAGAACAACGAGCAGAAAATTTCGCAGATTGCCTGTCGTTTTGGTACCTCTCCACACCTCGCCTCTCACAGCCGTTTATAGTGCCTGTCCTTTTGATAAGGGCGAATTCCAAGCGTCAGCTTTCGCGTCAGCCGAGCAAAGTCGGGACAAGTCGGGACATACTACAGGATGGTCTGCGTGGAGCTACGACGAAAAAAACCTTCATTTAACAGCACCTGGCTCACATACTCATACGAAAAAAACTAGCGCCATTTGCGGTGGCCGGGAATCGAACCCGGATCAACTGCTTGGAAGGCAACTATGCTCACCATTACACCACCACCGCACAGCCGCTGCTCGCAACGCCCCGCTGTGTCGGCTTCCTGCCCGCCAGCAGCGGCCCACGGTGATAGTAGCTGCAGGCGCTTTTCGAGGTAGGAGGGTGCATCCACACGCATTCGGGTAGCGCCTCCACGCACGCTGCGTCTTTGGGCAAGACTAGTCGCCGCGGCCGCAAGGTTACTCACACGATAGAGATGAGCATTCGTTTTAAGGCAGTGTAGTGGAGCACTCCGCGTGTGTAGCACTTTTTTCGGTTGTATCCGACGTCGCTGGGTGGCAATCCCACTTTCCCCTGCAGAAAAGTGCTCGGGAAGCACGGGCAGCTTGACGAGCATCGCTGGTTCAATGGCATGTGCCTCAGTAGTGCAGTAGGCAGCGCGTAAGTCTCATAATCTTAAGGCTTGCCGGCACGATAGCTCAGCGTGTTCGGTCTGAGAGTTATCTGCCCTCTGTAATAAAAGACCGAGTCAACGATGAACTTGAACGGGCGCCATCGGACGTCCGCCCCCAACAAATGCAACGAAAGAAATGAGAAGAAAAAAAAAAAATTGGTGAATGCTCGCTTAGCATGCGGACGGCCCGGGTTCGATTCCCGGCCGATGCATCGTTCTGCTGTTCTCGCTATAATGCTGCCGCGCCGATTCCTCGCCTGAGCTGCGTCAGCCTCAGGAATGTATAGCAGGATTCGCTGTGAGAGGAACCATACACGCAGCACGCAATAGACCGTACTTGAACGGTCGTATGCTATTTCTGAACTCTGACGTCGGCCTGTCCCAACAGGCCGCTGTGTTCAGGTGCCGCAAGGGCGATGTACTGTAACCTCGGGCAGTGCTGCGTTCCGTTGAAAAAACTGCGGCAGCAGTTTAATCTAGCAAGTAGGGAAAGCACGTGTAGCAACACAACAGATTCTTGAGAAAGCGCGAACTGTCTATCTCTAATATGAGAGACTTACCAAGTTTCCTGTAACGTTACTTGCAACGTGCCTCGGTAGCGCAGTAGGTAGCGCGTAAGTCTCATAATCTTAAGGTCGTGAGTTCGATCCTCACCCGGGGCATTTAATTTGCTGTACATCATGGCTGAATTAACGGCGTTGCTGTTGCTAGGGAACGAACTTAATTGTCGTTCGTTATCCATAAGGAGTCTACGCCTCAGCGTCAATACGTTTATTTCCAATTATGACAACGTACAACTTTGATCTTTCTCCTCCCTTGTTAGGAGTAAAATAATGAATAGTCAATTTCGGGCTGTGCGCCATGCCAGTCTGTAGGCGCAAATATGCTCGCAAACGGAGAACTGCACTGAGTCCAGATTCAGCACGAAATACGAGAGGAGACGGAGAAAACCTCACGCTTATCGAGCAAATCCGGTGTGGTCTAGTGGCTAGGATACCTGGCTTTCACCCAGGAGGCCCGGGTTCGATTCCCGGTACCGGAACGGAAGTTTTTGCGCACACAACGCTCCATGTTTTGGCCTTCGAACTGTCGTTTGTCGCCCACCTTCCGAAGCTTCGACCGAACGTAATCGGGGAAAACAGGCACATGATGCAATTACTGTCGGCACCGGAATAAAGGGAGAAGAGGCACTGGTCCGTGGTTGGGCTGCTACCAGCGTCAGTGGGAAGTCGGTGAAGTCGCCAGTTGCGCCAGAAGCCAGAAATTACCGTAGTACGCCTACACACGCGTTCCAGTTATTTACATTGCTTGCAGCCGCTCCATCCACAACGAGCGTGAGCCCGGATAGCTCAGTCGGTAGAGCATTAGGCTTTTAACCTAAGGGTCCAGGGTTCAAGTCCCTGTCCGGGCGAAGATTTTAACGTTTCCGTAATGGCTCGTCTCGTAGCGATGGTAGCCCTGCCGTAATCAGTGCACGGAGTTCGTTTCCTGTCAACATTCTGCGCAGACCGGTTGGATTTTTCACGATTCCAGGGAAACTTGGGTTACGAGCAGTCGTGGCCGAGTGGTTAAGGCGTCTGACTAGAAATCAGATTCCCTCTGGGAGCGTAGGTTCGAGTCCTACCGACTGCGTCGGATTTTTCTTTTTTTTGTTTAAGAACAACGAGCAGAAAATTTCGCAGATTGCCTGTCGTTTTGGTACCTCTCCACACCTCGCCTCTCACAGCCGTTTATAGTGCCTGTCCTTTTGATAAGGGCGAATTCCAAGCGTCAGCTTTCGCGTCAGCCGAGCAAAGTCGGGACAAGTCGGGACATACTACAGGATGGTCTGCGTGGAGCTACGACGAAAAAAACCTTCATTTAACAGCACCTGGCTCACATACTCATACGAAAAAAACTAGCGCCATTTGCGGTGGCCGGGAATCGAACCCGGATCAACTGCTTGGAAGGCAACTATGCTCACCATTACACCACCACCGCACAGCCGCTGCTCGCAACGCCCCGCTGTGTCGGCTTCCTGCCCGCCAGCAGCGGCCCACGGTGATAGTAGCTGCAGGCGCTTTTCGAGGTAGGAGGGTGCATCCACACGCATTCGGGTAGCGCCTCCACGCACGCTGCGTCTTTGGGCAAGACTAGTCGCCGCGGCCGCAAGGTTACTCACACGATAGAGATGAGCATTCGTTTTAAGGCAGTGTAGTGGAGCACTCCGCGTGTGTAGCACTTTTTTCGGTTGTATCCGACGTCGCTGGGTGGCAATCCCACTTTCCCCTGCAGAAAAGTGCTCGGGAAGCACGGGCAGCTTGACGAGCATCGCTGGTTCAATGGCATGTGCCTCAGTAGTGCAGTAGGCAGCGCGTAAGTCTCATAATCTTAAGGCTTGCCGGCACGATAGCTCAGCGTGTTCGGTCTGAGAGTTATCTGCCCTCTGTAATAAAAGACCGAGTCAACGATGAACTTGAACGGGCGCCATCGGACGTCCGCCCCCAACAAATGCAACGAAAGAAATGAGAAGAAAAAAAAAAAAATTGGTGAATGCTCGCTTAGCATGCGGACGGCCCGGGTTCGATTCCCGGCCGATGCATCGTTCTGCTGTTCTCGCTATAATGCTGCCGCGCCGATTCCTCGCCTGAGCTGCGTCAGCCTCAGGAATGTATAGCAGGATTCGCTGTGAGAGGAACCATACACGCAGCACGCAATAGACCGTACTTGAACGGTCGTATGCTATTTCTGAACTCTGACGTCGGCCTGTCCCAACAGGCCGCTGTGTTCAGGTGCCGCAAGGGCGATGTACTGTAACCTCGGGCAGTGCTGCGTTCCGTTGAAAAAACTGCGGCAGCAGTTTAATCTAGCAAGTAGGGAAAGCACGTGTAGCAACACAACAGATTCTTGAGAAAGCGCGAACTGTCTATCTCTAATATGAGAGACTTACCAAGTTTCCTGTAACGTTACTTGCAACGTGCCTCGGTAGCGCAGTAGGTAGCGCGTAAGTCTCATAATCTTAAGGTCGTGAGTTCGATCCTCACCCGGGGCATTTAATTTGCTGTACATCATGGCTGAATTAACGGCGTTGCTGTTGCTAGGGAACGAACTTAATTGTCGTTCGTTATCCATAAGGAGTCTACGCCTCAGCGTCAATACGTTTATTTCCAATTATGACAACGTACAACTTTGATCTTTCTCCTCCCTTGTTAGGAGTAAAATAATGAATAGTCAATTTCGGGCTGTGCGCCATGCCAGTCTGTAGGCGCAAATATGCTCGCAAACGGAGAACTGCACTGAGTCCAGATTCAGCACGAAATACGAGAGGAGACGGAGAAAACCTCACGCTTATCGAGCAAATCCGGTGTGGTCTAGTGGCTAGGATACCTGGCTTTCACCCAGGAGGCCCGGGTTCGATTCCCGGTACCGGAACGGAAGTTTTTGCGCACACAACGCTCCATGTTTTGGCCTTCGAACTGTCGTTTGTCGCCCACCTTCCGAAGCTTCGACCGAACGTAATCGGGGAAAACAGGCACATGATGCAATTACTGTCGGCACCGGAATAAAGGGAGAAGAGGCACTGGTCCGTGGTTGGGCTGCTACCAGCGTCAGTGGGAAGTCGGTGAAGTCGCCAGTTGCGCCAGAAGCCAGAAATTACCGTAGTACGCCTACACACGCGTTCCAGTTATTTACATTGCTTGCAGCCGCTCCATCCACAACGAGCGTGAGCCCGGATAGCTCAGTCGGTAGAGCATTAGGCTTTTAACCTAAGGGTCCAGGGTTCAAGTCCCTGTCCGGGCGAAGATTTTAACGTTTCCGTAATGGCTCGTCTCGTAGCGATGGTAGCCCTGCCGTAATCAGTGCACGGAGTTCGTTTCCTGTCAACATTCTGCGCAGACCGGTTGGATTTTTCACGATTCCAGGGAAACTTGGGTTACGAGCAGTCGTGGCCGAGTGGTTAAGGCGTCTGACTAGAAATCAGATTCCCTCTGGGAGCGTAGGTTCGAGTCCTACCGACTGCGTCGGATTTTTCTTTTTTTTGTTTAAGAACAACGAGCAGAAAATTTCGCAGATTGCCTGTCGTTTTGGTACCTCTCCACACCTCGCCTCTCACAGCCGTTTATAGTGCCTGTCCTTTTGATAAGGGCGAATTCCAAGCGTCAGCTTTCGCGTCAGCCGAGCAAAGTCGGGACAAGTCGGGACATACTACAGGATGGTCTGCGTGGAGCTACGACGAAAAAAACCTTCATTTAACAGCACCTGGCTCACATACTCATACGAAAAAAACTAGCGCCATTTGCGGTGGCCGGGAATCGAACCCGGATCAACTGCTTGGAAGGCAACTATGCTCACCATTACACCACCACCGCACAGCCGCTGCTCGCAACGCCCCGCTGTGTCGGCTTCCTGCCCGCCAGCAGCGGCCCACGGTGATAGTAGCTGCAGGCGCTTTTCGAGGTAGGAGGGTGCATCCACACGCATTCGGGTAGCGCCTCCACGCACGCTGCGTCTTTGGGCAAGACTAGTCGCCGCGGCCGCAAGGTTACTCACACGATAGAGATGAGCATTCGTTTTAAGGCAGTGTAGTGGAGCACTCCGCGTGTGTAGCACTTTTTTCGGTTGTATCCGACGTCGCTGGGTGGCAATCCCACTTTCCCCTGCAGAAAAGTGCTCGGGAAGCACGGGCAGCTTGACGAGCATCGCTGGTTCAATGGCATGTGCCTCAGTAGTGCAGTAGGCAGCGCGTAAGTCTCATAATCTTAAGGCTTGCCGGCACGATAGCTCAGCGTGTTCGGTCTGAGAGTTATCTGCCCTCTGTAATAAAAGACCGAGTCAACGATGAACTTGAACGGGCGCCATCGGACGTCCGCCCCCAACAAATGCAACGAAAGAAATGAGAAGAAAAAAAAAAAAATTGGTGAATGCTCGCTTAGCATGCGGACGGCCCGGGTTCGATTCCCGGCCGATGCATCGTTCTGCTGTTCTCGCTATAATGCTGCCGCGCCGATTCCTCGCCTGAGCTGCGTCAGCCTCAGGAATGTATAGCAGGATTCGCTGTGAGAGGAACCATACACGCAGCACGCAATAGACCGTACTTGAACGGTCGTATGCTATTTCTGAACTCTGACGTCGGCCTGTCCCAACAGGCCGCTGTGTTCAGGTGCCGCAAGGGCGATGTACTGTAACCTCGGGCAGTGCTGCGTTCCGTTGAAAAAACTGCGGCAGCAGTTTAATCTAGCAAGTAGGGAAAGCACGTGTAGCAACACAACAGATTCTTGAGAAAGCGCGAACTGTCTATCTCTAATATGAGAGACTTACCAAGTTTCCTGTAACGTTACTTGCAACGTGCCTCGGTAGCGCAGTAGGTAGCGCGTAAGTCTCATAATCTTAAGGTCGTGAGTTCGATCCTCACCCGGGGCATTTAATTTGCTGTACATCATGGCTGAATTAACGGCGTTGCTGTTGCTAGGGAACGAACTTAATTGTCGTTCGTTATCCATAAGGAGTCTACGCCTCAGCGTCAATACGTTTATTTCCAATTATGACAACGTACAACTTTGATCTTTCTCCTCCCTTGTTAGGAGTAAAATAATGAATAGTCAATTTCGGGCTGTGCGCCATGCCAGTCTGTAGGCGCAAATATGCTCGCAAACGGAGAACTGCACTGAGTCCAGATTCAGCACGAAATACGAGAGGAGACGGAGAAAACCTCACGCTTATCGAGCAAATCCGGTGTGGTCTAGTGGCTAGGATACCTGGCTTTCACCCAGGAGGCCCGGGTTCGATTCCCGGTACCGGAACGGAAGTTTTTGCGCACACAACGCTCCATGTTTTGGCCTTCGAACTGTCGTTTGTCGCCCACCTTCCGAAGCTTCGACCGAACGTAATCGGGGAAAACAGGCACATGATGCAATTACTGTCGGCACCGGAATAAAGGGAGAAGAGGCACTGGTCCGTGGTTGGGCTGCTACCAGCGTCAGTGGGAAGTCGGTGAAGTCGCCAGTTGCGCCAGAAGCCAGAAATTACCGTAGTACGCCTACACACGCGTTCCAGTTATTTACATTGCTTGCAGCCGCTCCATCCACAACGAGCGTGAGCCCGGATAGCTCAGTCGGTAGAGCATTAGGCTTTTAACCTAGGGGTCCAGGGTTCAAGTCCCTGTCCGGGCGAAGATTTTAACGTTTCCGTAATGGCTCGTCTCGTAGCGATGGTAGCCCTGCCGTAATCAGTGCACGGAGTTCGTTTCCTGTCAACATTCTGCGCAGACCGGTTGGATTTTTCACGATTCCAGGGAAACTTGGGTTACGAGCAGTCGTGGCCGAGTGGTTAAGGCGTCTGACTAGAAATCAGATTCCCTCTGGGAGCGTAGGTTCGAGTCCTACCGACTGCGTCGGATTTTTCTTTTTTTTGTTTAAGAACAACGAGCAGAAAATTTCGCAGATTGCCTGTCGTTTTGGTACCTCTCCACACCTCGCCTCTCACAGCCGTTTATAGTGCCTGTCCTTTTGATAAGGGCGAATTCCAAGCGTCAGCTTTCGCGTCAGCCGAGCAAAGTCGGGACAAGTCGGGACATACTACAGGATGGTCTGCGTGGAGCTACGACGAAAAAAACCTTCATTTAACAGCACCTGGCTCACATACTCATACGAAAAAAACTAGCGCCATTTGCGGTGGCCGGGAATCGAACCCGGATCAACTGCTTGGAAGGCAACTATGCTCACCATTACACCACCACCGCACAGCCGCTGCTCGCAACGCCCCGCTGTGTCGGCTTCCTGCCCGCCAGCAGCGGCCCACGGTGATAGTAGCTGCAGGCGCTTTTCGAGGTAGGAGGGTGCATCCACACGCATTCGGGTAGCGCCTCCACGCACGCTGCGTCTTTGGGCAAGACTAGTCGCCGCGGCCGCAAGGTTACTCACACGATAGAGATGAGCATTCGTTTTAAGGCAGTGTAGTGGAGCACTCCGCGTGTGTAGCACTTTTTTCGGTTGTATCCGACGTCGCTGGGTGGCAATCCCACTTTCCCCTGCAGAAAAGTGCTCGGGAAGCACGGGCAGCTTGACGAGCATCGCTGGTTCAATGGCATGTGCCTCAGTAGTGCAGTAGGCAGCGCGTAAGTCTCATAATCTTAAGGCTTGCCGGCACGATAGCTCAGCGTGTTCGGTCTGAGAGTTATCTGCCCTCTGTAATAAAAGACCGAGTCAACGATGAACTTGAACGGGCGCCATCGGACGTCCGCCCCCAACAAATGCAACGAAAGAAATGAGAAGAAAAAAAAAAAATTGGTGAATGCTCGCTTAGCATGCGGACGGCCCGGGTTCGATTCCCGGCCGATGCATCGTTCTGCTGTTCTCGCTATAATGCTGCCGCGCCGATTCCTCGCCTGAGCTGCGTCAGCCTCAGGAATGTATAGCAGGATTCGCTGTGAGAGGAACCATACACGCAGCACGCAATAGACCGTACTTGAACGGTCGTATGCTATTTCTGAACTCTGACGTCGGCCTGTCCCAACAGGCCGCTGTGTTCAGGTGCCGCAAGGGCGATGTACTGTAACCTCGGGCAGTGCTGCGTTCCGTTGAAAAAACTGCGGCAGCAGTTTAATCTAGCAAGTAGGGAAAGCACGTGTAGCAACACAACAGATTCTTGAGAAAGCGCGAACTGTCTATCTCTAATATGAGAGACTTACCAAGTTTCCTGTAACGTTACTTGCAACGTGCCTCGGTAGCGCAGTAGGTAGCGCGTAAGTCTCATAATCTTAAGGTCGTGAGTTCGATCCTCACCCGGGGCATTTAATTTGCTGTACATCATGGCTGAATTAACGGCGTTGCTGTTGCTAGGGAACGAACTTAATTGTCGTTCGTTATCCATAAGGAGTCTACGCCTCAGCGTCAATACGTTTATTTCCAATTATGACAACGTACAACTTTGATCTTTCTCCTCCCTTGTTAGGAGTAAAATAATGAATAGTCAATTTCGGGCTGTGCGCCATGCCAGTCTGTAGGCGCAAATATGCTCGCAAACGGAGAACTGCACTGAGTCCAGATTCAGCACGAAATACGAGAGGAGACGGAGAAAACCTCACGCTTATCGAGCAAATCCGGTGTGGTCTAGTGGCTAGGATACCTGGCTTTCACCCAGGAGGCCCGGGTTCGATTCCCGGTACCGGAACGGAAGTTTTTGCGCACACAACGCTCCATGTTTTGGCCTTCGAACTGTCGTTTGTCGCCCACCTTCCGAAGCTTCGACCGAACGTAATCGGGGAAAACAGGCACATGATGCAATTACTGTCGGCACCGGAATAAAGGGAGAAGAGGCACTGGTCCGTGGTTGGGCTGCTACCAGCGTCAGTGGGAAGTCGGTGAAGTCGCCAGTTGCGCCAGAAGCCAGAAATTACCGTAGTACGCCTACACACGCGTTCCAGTTATTTACATTGCTTGCAGCCGCTCCATCCACAACGAGCGTGAGCCCGGATAGCTCAGTCGGTAGAGCATTAGGCTTTTAACCTAAGGGTCCAGGGTTCAAGTCCCTGTCCGGGCGAAGATTTTAACGTTTCCGTAATGGCTCGTCTCGTAGCGATGGTAGCCCTGCCGTAATCAGTGCACGGAGTTCGTTTCCTGTCAACATTCTGCGCAGACCGGTTGGATTTTTCACGATTCCAGGGAAACTTGGGTTACGAGCAGTCGTGGCCGAGTGGTTAAGGCGTCTGACTAGAAATCAGATTCCCTCTGGGAGCGTAGGTTCGAGTCCTACCGACTGCGTCGGATTTTTCTTTTTTTTGTTTAAGAACAACGAGCAGAAAATTTCGCAGATTGCCTGTCGTTTTGGTACCTCTCCACACCTCGCCTCTCACAGCCGTTTATAGTGCCTGTCCTTTTGATAAGGGCGAATTCCAAGCGTCAGCTTTCGCGTCAGCCGAGCAAAGTCGGGACAAGTCGGGACATACTACAGGATGGTCTGCGTGGAGCTACGACGAAAAAAACCTTCATTTAACAGCACCTGGCTCACATACTCATACGAAAAAAACTAGCGCCATTTGCGGTGGCCGGGAATCGAACCCGGATCAACTGCTTGGAAGGCAACTATGCTCACCATTACACCACCACCGCACAGCCGCTGCTCGCAACGCCCCGCTGTGTCGGCTTCCTGCCCGCCAGCAGCGGCCCACGGTGATAGTAGCTGCAGGCGCTTTTCGAGGTAGGAGGGTGCATCCACACGCATTCGGGTAGCGCCTCCACGCACGCTGCGTCTTTGGGCAAGACTAGTCGCCGCGGCCGCAAGGTTACTCACACGATAGAGATGAGCATTCGTTTTAAGGCAGTGTAGTGGAGCACTCCGCGTGTGTAGCACTTTTTTCGGTTGTATCCGACGTCGCTGGGTGGCAATCCCACTTTCCCCTGCAGAAAAGTGCTCGGGAAGCACGGGCAGCTTGACGAGCATCGCTGGTTCAATGGCATGTGCCTCAGTAGTGCAGTAGGCAGCGCGTAAGTCTCATAATCTTAAGGCTTGCCGGCACGATAGCTCAGCGTGTTCGGTCTGAGAGTTATCTGCCCTCTGTAATAAAAGACCGAGTCAACGATGAACTTGAACGGGCGCCATCGGACGTCCGCCCCCAACAAATGCAACGAAAGAAATGAGAAGAAAAAAAAAAAAATTGGTGAATGCTCGCTTAGCATGCGGACGGCCCGGGTTCGATTCCCGGCCGATGCATCGTTCTGCTGTTCTCGCTATAATGCTGCCGCGCCGATTCCTCGCCTGAGCTGCGTCAGCCTCAGGAATGTATAGCAGGATTCGCTGTGAGAGGAACCATACACGCAGCACGCAATAGACCGTACTTGAACGGTCGTATGCTATTTCTGAACTCTGACGTCGGCCTGTCCCAACAGGCCGCTGTGTTCAGGTGCCGCAAGGGCGATGTACTGTAACCTCGGGCAGTGCTGCGTTCCGTTGAAAAAACTGCGGCAGCAGTTTAATCTAGCAAGTAGGGAAAGCACGTGTAGCAACACAACAGATTCTTGAGAAAGCGCGAACTGTCTATCTCTAATATGAGAGACTTACCAAGTTTCCTGTAACGTTACTTGCAACGTGCCTCGGTAGCGCAGTAGGTAGCGCGTAAGTCTCATAATCTTAAGGTCGTGAGTTCGATCCTCACCCGGGGCATTTAATTTGCTGTACATCATGGCTGAATTAACGGCGTTGCTGTTGCTAGGGAACGAACTTAATTGTCGTTCGTTATCCATAAGGAGTCTACGCCTCAGCGTCAATACGTTTATTTCCAATTATGACAACGTACAACTTTGATCTTTCTCCTCCCTTGTTAGGAGTAAAATAATGAATAGTCAATTTCGGGCTGTGCGCCATGCCAGTCTGTAGGCGCAAATATGCTCGCAAACGGAGAACTGCACTGAGTCCAGATTCAGCACGAAATACGAGAGGAGACGGAGAAAACCTCACGCTTATCGAGCAAATCCGGTGTGGTCTAGTGGCTAGGATACCTGGCTTTCACCCAGGAGGCCCGGGTTCGATTCCCGGTACCGGAACGGAAGTTTTTGCGCACACAACGCTCCATGTTTTGGCCTTCGAACTGTCGTTTGTCGCCCACCTTCCGAAGCTTCGACCGAACGTAATCGGGGAAAACAGGCACATGATGCAATTACTGTCGGCACCGGAATAAAGGGAGAAGAGGCACTGGTCCGTGGTTGGGCTGCTACCAGCGTCAGTGGGAAGTCGGTGAAGTCGCCAGTTGCGCCAGAAGCCAGAAATTACCGTAGTACGCCTACACACGCGTTCCAGTTATTTACATTGCTTGCAGCCGCTCCATCCACAACGAGCGTGAGCCCGGATAGCTCAGTCGGTAGAGCATTAGGCTTTTAACCTAAGGGTCCAGGGTTCAAGTCCCTGTCCGGGCGAAGATTTTAACGTTTCCGTAATGGCTCGTCTCGTAGCGATGGTAGCCCTGCCGTAATCAGTGCACGGAGTTCGTTTCCTGTCAACATTCTGCGCAGACCGGTTGGATTTTTCACGATTCCAGGGAAACTTGGGTTACGAGCAGTCGTGGCCGAGTGGTTAAGGCGTCTGACTAGAAATCAGATTCCCTCTGGGAGCGTAGGTTCGAGTCCTACCGACTGCGTCGGATTTTTCTTTTTTTTGTTTAAGAACAACGAGCAGAAAATTTCGCAGATTGCCTGTCGTTTTGGTACCTCTCCACACCTCGCCTCTCACAGCCGTTTATAGTGCCTGTCCTTTTGATAAGGGCGAATTCCAAGCGTCAGCTTTCGCGTCAGCCGAGCAAAGTCGGGACAAGTCGGGACATACTACAGGATGGTCTGCGTGGAGCTACGACGAAAAAAACCTTCATTTAACAGCACCTGGCTCACATACTCATACGAAAAAAACTAGCGCCATTTGCGGTGGCCGGGAATCGAACCCGGATCAACTGCTTGGAAGGCAACTATGCTCACCATTACACCACCACCGCACAGCCGCTGCTCGCAACGCCCCGCTGTGTCGGCTTCCTGCCCGCCAGCAGCGGCCCACGGTGATAGTAGCTGCAGGCGCTTTTCGAGGTAGGAGGGTGCATCCACACGCATTCGGGTAGCGCCTCCACGCACGCTGCGTCTTTGGGCAAGACTAGTCGCCGCGGCCGCAAGGTTACTCACACGATAGAGATGAGCATTCGTTTTAAGGCAGTGTAGTGGAGCACTCCGCGTGTGTAGCACTTTTTTCGGTTGTATCCGACGTCGCTGGGTGGCAATCCCACTTTCCCCTGCAGAAAAGTGCTCGGGAAGCACGGGCAGCTTGACGAGCATCGCTGGTTCAATGGCATGTGCCTCAGTAGTGCAGTAGGCAGCGCGTAAGTCTCATAATCTTAAGGCTTGCCGGCACGATAGCTCAGCGTGTTCGGTCTGAGAGTTATCTGCCCTCTGTAATAAAAGACCGAGTCAACGATGAACTTGAACGGGCGCCATCGGACGTCCGCCCCCAACAAATGCAACGAAAGAAATGAGAAGAAAAAAAAAAAAATTGGTGAATGCTCGCTTAGCATGCGGACGGCCCGGGTTCGATTCCCGGCCGATGCATCGTTCTGCTGTTCTCGCTATAATGCTGCCGCGCCGATTCCTCGCCTGAGCTGCGTCAGCCTCAGGAATGTATAGCAGGATTCGCTGTGAGAGGAACCATACACGCAGCACGCAATAGACCGTACTTGAACGGTCGTATGCTATTTCTGAACTCTGACGTCGGCCTGTCCCAACAGGCCGCTGTGTTCAGGTGCCGCAAGGGCGATGTACTGTAACCTCGGGCAGTGCTGCGTTCCGTTGAAAAAACTGCGGCAGCAGTTTAATCTAGCAAGTAGGGAAAGCACGTGTAGCAACACAACAGATTCTTGAGAAAGCGCGAACTGTCTATCTCTAATATGAGAGACTTACCAAGTTTCCTGTAACGTTACTTGCAACGTGCCTCGGTAGCGCAGTAGGTAGCGCGTAAGTCTCATAATCTTAAGGTCGTGAGTTCGATCCTCACCCGGGGCATTTAATTTGCTGTACATCATGGCTGAATTAACGGCGTTGCTGTTGCTAGGGAACGAACTTAATTGTCGTTCGTTATCCATAAGGAGTCTACGCCTCAGCGTCAATACGTTTATTTCCAATTATGACAACGTACAACTTTGATCTTTCTCCTCCCTTGTTAGGAGTAAAATAATGAATAGTCAATTTCGGGCTGTGCGCCATGCCAGTCTGTAGGCGCAAATATGCTCGCAAACGGAGAACTGCACTGAGTCCAGATTCAGCACGAAATACGAGAGGAGACGGAGAAAACCTCACGCTTATCGAGCAAATCCGGTGTGGTCTAGTGGCTAGGATACCTGGCTTTCACCCAGGAGGCCCGGGTTCGATTCCCGGTACCGGAACGGAAGTTTTTGCGCACACAACGCTCCATGTTTTGGCCTTCGAACTGTCGTTTGTCGCCCACCTTCCGAAGCTTCGACCGAACGTAATCGGGGAAAACAGGCACATGATGCAATTACTGTCGGCACCGGAATAAAGGGAGAAGAGGCACTGGTCCGTGGTTGGGCTGCTACCAGCGTCAGTGGGAAGTCGGTGAAGTCGCCAGTTGCGCCAGAAGCCAGAAATTACCGTAGTACGCCTACACACGCGTTCCAGTTATTTACATTGCTTGCAGCCGCTCCATCCACAACGAGCGTGAGCCCGGATAGCTCAGTCGGTAGAGCATTAGGCTTTTAACCTAAGGGTCCAGGGTTCAAGTCCCTGTCCGGGCGAAGATTTTAACGTTTCCGTAATGGCTCGTCTCGTAGCGATGGTAGCCCTGCCGTAATCAGTGCACGGAGTTCGTTTCCTGTCAACATTCTGCGCAGACCGGTTGGATTTTTCACGATTCCAGGGAAACTTGGGTTACGAGCAGTCGTGGCCGAGTGGTTAAGGCGTCTGACTAGAAATCAGATTCCCTCTGGGAGCGTAGGTTCGAGTCCTACCGACTGCGTCGGATTTTTCTTTTTTTTGTTTAAGAACAACGAGCAGAAAATTTCGCAGATTGCCTGTCGTTTTGGTACCTCTCCACACCTCGCCTCTCACAGCCGTTTATAGTGCCTGTCCTTTTGATAAGGGCGAATTCCAAGCGTCAGCTTTCGCGTCAGCCGAGCAAAGTCGGGACAAGTCGGGACATACTACAGGATGGTCTGCGTGGAGCTACGACGAAAAAAACCTTCATTTAACAGCACCTGGCTCACATACTCATACGAAAAAAACTAGCGCCATTTGCGGTGGCCGGGAATCGAACCCGGATCAACTGCTTGGAAGGCAACTATGCTCACCATTACACCACCACCGCACAGCCGCTGCTCGCAACGCCCCGCTGTGTCGGCTTCCTGCCCGCCAGCAGCGGCCCACGGTGATAGTAGCTGCAGGCGCTTTTCGAGGTAGGAGGGTGCATCCACACGCATTCGGGTAGCGCCTCCACGCACGCTGCGTCTTTGGGCAAGACTAGTCGCCGCGGCCGCAAGGTTACTCACACGATAGAGATGAGCATTCGTTTTAAGGCAGTGTAGTGGAGCACTCCGCGTGTGTAGCACTTTTTTCGGTTGTATCCGACGTCGCTGGGTGGCAATCCCACTTTCCCCTGCAGAAAAGTGCTCGGGAAGCACGGGCAGCTTGACGAGCATCGCTGGTTCAATGGCATGTGCCTCAGTAGTGCAGTAGGCAGCGCGTAAGTCTCATAATCTTAAGGCTTGCCGGCACGATAGCTCAGCGTGTTCGGTCTGAGAGTTATCTGCCCTCTGTAATAAAAGACCGAGTCAACGATGAACTTGAACGGGCGCCATCGGACGTCCGCCCCCAACAAATGCAACGAAAGAAATGAGAAGAAAAAAAAAAAAATTGGTGAATGCTCGCTTAGCATGCGGACGGCCCGGGTTCGATTCCCGGCCGATGCATCGTTCTGCTGTTCTCGCTATAATGCTGCCGCGCCGATTCCTCGCCTGAGCTGCGTCAGCCTCAGGAATGTATAGCAGGATTCGCTGTGAGAGGAACCATACACGCAGCACGCAATAGACCGTACTTGAACGGTCGTATGCTATTTCTGAACTCTGACGTCGGCCTGTCCCAACAGGCCGCTGTGTTCAGGTGCCGCAAGGGCGATGTACTGTAACCTCGGGCAGTGCTGCGTTCCGTTGAAAAAACTGCGGCAGCAGTTTAATCTAGCAAGTAGGGAAAGCACGTGTAGCAACACAACAGATTCTTGAGAAAGCGCGAACTGTCTATCTCTAATATGAGAGACTTACCAAGTTTCCTGTAACGTTACTTGCAACGTGCCTCGGTAGCGCAGTAGGTAGCGCGTAAGTCTCATAATCTTAAGGTCGTGAGTTCGATCCTCACCCGGGGCATTTAATTTGCTGTACATCATGGCTGAATTAACGGCGTTGCTGTTGCTAGGGAACGAACTTAATTGTCGTTCGTTATCCATAAGGAGTCTACGCCTCAGCGTCAATACGTTTATTTCCAATTATGACAACGTACAACTTTGATCTTTCTCCTCCCTTGTTAGGAGTAAAATAATGAATAGTCAATTTCGGGCTGTGCGCCATGCCAGTCTGTAGGCGCAAATATGCTCGCAAACGGAGAACTGCACTGAGTCCAGATTCAGCACGAAATACGAGAGGAGACGGAGAAAACCTCACGCTTATCGAGCAAATCCGGTGTGGTCTAGTGGCTAGGATACCTGGCTTTCACCCAGGAGGCCCGGGTTCGATTCCCGGTACCGGAACGGAAGTTTTTGCGCACACAACGCTCCATGTTTTGGCCTTCGAACTGTCGTTTGTCGCCCACCTTCCGAAGCTTCGACCGAACGTAATCGGGGAAAACAGGCACATGATGCAATTACTGTCGGCACCGGAATAAAGGGAGAAGAGGCACTGGTCCGTGGTTGGGCTGCTACCAGCGTCAGTGGGAAGTCGGTGAAGTCGCCAGTTGCGCCAGAAGCCAGAAATTACCGTAGTACGCCTACACACGCGTTCCAGTTATTTACATTGCTTGCAGCCGCTCCATCCACAACGAGCGTGAGCCCGGATAGCTCAGTCGGTAGAGCATTAGGCTTTTAACCTAAGGGTCCAGGGTTCAAGTCCCTGTCCGGGCGAAGATTTTAACGTTTCCGTAATGGCTCGTCTCGTAGCGATGGTAGCCCTGCCGTAATCAGTGCACGGAGTTCGTTTCCTGTCAACATTCTGCGCAGACCGGTTGGATTTTTCACGATTCCAGGGAAACTTGGGTTACGAGCAGTCGTGGCCGAGTGGTTAAGGCGTCTGACTAGAAATCAGATTCCCTCTGGGAGCGTAGGTTCGAGTCCTACCGACTGCGTCGGATTTTTCTTTTTTTTGTTTAAGAACAACGAGCAGAAAATTTCGCAGATTGCCTGTCGTTTTGGTACCTCTCCACACCTCGCCTCTCACAGCCGTTTATAGTGCCTGTCCTTTTGATAAGGGCGAATTCCAAGCGTCAGCTTTCGCGTCAGCCGAGCAAAGTCGGGACAAGTCGGGACATACTACAGGATGGTCTGCGTGGAGCTACGACGAAAAAAACCTTCATTTAACAGCACCTGGCTCACATACTCATACGAAAAAAACTAGCGCCATTTGCGGTGGCCGGGAATCGAACCCGGATCAACTGCTTGGAAGGCAACTATGCTCACCATTACACCACCACCGCACAGCCGCTGCTCGCAACGCCCCGCTGTGTCGGCTTCCTGCCCGCCAGCAGCGGCCCACGGTGATAGTAGCTGCAGGCGCTTTTCGAGGTAGGAGGGTGCATCCACACGCATTCGGGTAGCGCCTCCACGCACGCTGCGTCTTTGGGCAAGACTAGTCGCCGCGGCCGCAAGGTTACTCACACGATAGAGATGAGCATTCGTTTTAAGGCAGTGTAGTGGAGCACTCCGCGTGTGTAGCACTTTTTTCGGTTGTATCCGACGTCGCTGGGTGGCAATCCCACTTTCCCCTGCAGAAAAGTGCTCGGGAAGCACGGGCAGCTTGACGAGCATCGCTGGTTCAATGGCATGTGCCTCAGTAGTGCAGTAGGCAGCGCGTAAGTCTCATAATCTTAAGGCTTGCCGGCACGATAGCTCAGCGTGTTCGGTCTGAGAGTTATCTGCCCTCTGTAATAAAAGACCGAGTCAACGATGAACTTGAACGGGCGCCATCGGACGTCCGCCCCCAACAAATGCAACGAAAGAAATGAGAAGAAAAAAAAAAAAATTGGTGAATGCTCGCTTAGCATGCGGACGGCCCGGGTTCGATTCCCGGCCGATGCATCGTTCTGCTGTTCTCGCTATAATGCTGCCGCGCCGATTCCTCGCCTGAGCTGCGTCAGCCTCAGGAATGTATAGCAGGATTCGCTGTGAGAGGAACCATACACGCAGCACGCAATAGACCGTACTTGAACGGTCGTATGCTATTTCTGAACTCTGACGTCGGCCTGTCCCAACAGGCCGCTGTGTTCAGGTGCCGCAAGGGCGATGTACTGTAACCTCGGGCAGTGCTGCGTTCCGTTGAAAAAACTGCGGCAGCAGTTTAATCTAGCAAGTAGGGAAAGCACGTGTAGCAACACAACAGATTCTTGAGAAAGCGCGAACTGTCTATCTCTAATATGAGAGACTTACCAAGTTTCCTGTAACGTTACTTGCAACGTGCCTCGGTAGCGCAGTAGGTAGCGCGTAAGTCTCATAATCTTAAGGTCGTGAGTTCGATCCTCACCCGGGGCATTTAATTTGCTGTACATCATGGCTGAATTAACGGCGTTGCTGTTGCTAGGGAACGAACTTAATTGTCGTTCGTTATCCATAAGGAGTCTACGCCTCAGCGTCAATACGTTTATTTCCAATTATGACAACGTACAACTTTGATCTTTCTCCTCCCTTGTTAGGAGTAAAATAATGAATAGTCAATTTCGGGCTGTGCGCCATGCCAGTCTGTAGGCGCAAATATGCTCGCAAACGGAGAACTGCACTGAGTCCAGATTCAGCACGAAATACGAGAGGAGACGGAGAAAACCTCACGCTTATCGAGCAAATCCGGTGTGGTCTAGTGGCTAGGATACCTGGCTTTCACCCAGGAGGCCCGGGTTCGATTCCCGGTACCGGAACGGAAGTTTTTGCGCACACAACGCTCCATGTTTTGGCCTTCGAACTGTCGTTTGTCGCCCACCTTCCGAAGCTTCGACCGAACGTAATCGGGGGAAAACAGGCACATGATGCAATTACTGTCGGCACCGGAATAAAGGGAGAAGAGGCACTGGTCCGTGGTTGGGCTGCTACCAGCGTCAGTGGGAAGTCGGTGAAGTCGCCAGTTGCGCCAGAAGCCAGAAATTACCGTAGTACGCCTACACACGCGTTCCAGTTATTTACATTGCTTGCAGCCGCTCCATCCACAACGAGCGTGAGCCCGGATAGCTCAGTCGGTAGAGCATTAGGCTTTTAACCTAAGGGTCCAGGGTTCAAGTCCCTGTCCGGGCGAAGATTTTAACGTTTCCGTAATGGCTCGTCTCGTAGCGATGGTAGCCCTGCCGTAATCAGTGCACGGAGTTCGTTTCCTGTCAACATTCTGCGCAGACCGGTTGGATTTTTCACGATTCCAGGGAAACTTGGGTTACGAGCAGTCGTGGCCGAGTGGTTAAGGCGTCTGACTAGAAATCAGATTCCCTCTGGGAGCGTAGGTTCGAGTCCTACCGACTGCGTCGGATTTTTCTTTTTTTTGTTTAAGAACAACGAGCAGAAAATTTCGCAGATTGCCTGTCGTTTTGGTACCTCTCCACACCTCGCCTCTCACAGCCGTTTATAGTGCCTGTCCTTTTGATAAGGGCGAATTCCAAGCGTCAGCTTTCGCGTCAGCCGAGCAAAGTCGGGACAAGTCGGGACATACTACAGGATGGTCTGCGTGGAGCTACGACGAAAAAAACCTTCATTTAACAGCACCTGGCTCACATACTCATACGAAAAAAACTAGCGCCATTTGCGGTGGCCGGGAATCGAACCCGGATCAACTGCTTGGAAGGCAACTATGCTCACCATTACACCACCACCGCACAGCCGCTGCTCGCAACGCCCCGCTGTGTCGGCTTCCTGCCCGCCAGCAGCGGCCCACGGTGATAGTAGCTGCAGGCGCTTTTCGAGGTAGGAGGGTGCATCCACACGCATTCGGGTAGCGCCTCCACGCACGCTGCGTCTTTGGGCAAGACTAGTCGCCGCGGCCGCAAGGTTACTCACACGATAGAGATGAGCATTCGTTTTAAGGCAGTGTAGTGGAGCACTCCGCGTGTGTAGCACTTTTTTCGGTTGTATCCGACGTCGCTGGGTGGCAATCCCACTTTCCCCTGCAGAAAAGTGCTCGGGAAGCACGGGCAGCTTGACGAGCATCGCTGGTTCAATGGCATGTGCCTCAGTAGTGCAGTAGGCAGCGCGTAAGTCTCATAATCTTAAGGCTTGCCGGCACGATAGCTCAGCGTGTTCGGTCTGAGAGTTATCTGCCCTCTGTAATAAAAGACCGAGTCAACGATGAACTTGAACGGGCGCCATCGGACGTCCGCCCCCAACAAATGCAACGAAAGAAATGAGAAGAAAAAAAAAAAAATTGGTGAATGCTCGCTTAGCATGCGGACGGCCCGGGTTCGATTCCCGGCCGATGCATCGTTCTGCTGTTCTCGCTATAATGCTGCCGCGCCGATTCCTCGCCTGAGCTGCGTCAGCCTCAGGAATGTATAGCAGGATTCGCTGTGAGAGGAACCATACACGCAGCACGCAATAGACCGTACTTGAACGGTCGTATGCTATTTCTGAACTCTGACGTCGGCCTGTCCCAACAGGCCGCTGTGTTCAGGTGCCGCAAGGGCGATGTACTGTAACCTCGGGCAGTGCTGCGTTCCGTTGAAAAAACTGCGGCAGCAGTTTAATCTAGCAAGTAGGGAAAGCACGTGTAGCAACACAACAGATTCTTGAGAAAGCGCGAACTGTCTATCTCTAATATGAGAGACTTACCAAGTTTCCTGTAACGTTACTTGCAACGTGCCTCGGTAGCGCAGTAGGTAGCGCGTAAGTCTCATAATCTTAAGGTCGTGAGTTCGATCCTCACCCGGGGCATTTAATTTGCTGTACATCATGGCTGAATTAACGGCGTTGCTGTTGCTAGGGAACGAACTTAATTGTCGTTCGTTATCCATAAGGAGTCTACGCCTCAGCGTCAATACGTTTATTTCCAATTATGACAACGTACAACTTTGATCTTTCTCCTCCCTTGTTAGGAGTA
>NW_025727029.1:0-52842 GCF_021461385.2 Schistocerca piceifrons | reverse complement strand
TTAAGGTACCCCAAATGCCTCGCCAACAGGCGAAACACAGCGGCAAACTCGACAAGCTCCCGGCAGGAGTACCGTGAAAGTCTTTATGTCGACAGATAATGGCGTATCGCTTCAGGTGAACTGGCCAGCCAGAGTAAGTTTGAAAATGTGACTGTGGCAAAACGGGGAGCAACTGACTGGGGTAACTATGACTCTCTTAAGGTAGCCAAATGCCTCGTCAACAGGCGAAATACATCGGCAAACTCGAGAAGCTACCGGCAGGAGTACTGTGAAAGTCTTTATGTCGACAGATAATGGCGTATCGCTTCAGGTGAACTGGCCAGCCACAGTAAGCTTGAAAATGTGACTGTGGCAAAACTTGGAGCAACTGACTGGAGTAACTATGACTCTCTTAAGGTAGCCAAATGCCTCGTCAACAGGCGAAAAAAATGGGCAAACTCGAGACGCTACCGGCAGGAGTACTGTGAAAGTCTATATATTGACAGATAATTGCGTATCGCTTCAGGTGAGCTGCTAGAGGAAGCTTGAAAATGTGACTGTGGTAAAACGGGGAACAAATGACTGGCGTAACTCTGACTCTCTTAAGGTACCCAAATGCCTCGCCAACAGGCGAAACACAGCGGCAAACTCGACAAGCTCCCGGCAGGAGTACCGTGAAAGTCTTTATGTCGACAGATAATGGCGTATCGCTTCAGGTGAACTGGCCAGCCAGAGTAAGTTTGAAAATGTGACTGTGGCAAAACGGGGAGCAACTGACTGGGGTAACTATGACTCTCTTAAGGTAGCCAAATGCCTCGTCAACAGGCGAAATACATCGGCAAACTCGAGAAGCTACCGGCAGGAGTACTGTGAAAGTCTTTATGTCGACAGATAATGGCGTATCGCTTCAGGTGAACTGGCCAGCCACAGTAAGCTTGAAAATGTGACTGTGGCAAAACTTGGAGCAACTGACTGGAGTAACTATGACTCTCTTAAGGTAGCCAAATGCCTCGTCAACAGGCGAAAAAAATGGGCAAACTCGAGACGCTACCGGCAGGAGTACTGTGAAAGTCTATATATTGACAGATAATTGCGTATCGCTTCAGGTGAGCTGCTAGAGGAAGCTTGAAAATGTGACTGTGGTAAAACGGGGAACAAATGACTGGCGTAACTCTGACTCTCTTAAGGTACCCAAATGCCTCGCCAACAGGCGAAACACAGCGGCAAACTCGACAAGCTCCCGGCAGGAGTACCGTGAAAGTCTTTATGTCGACAGATAATGGCGTATCGCTTCAGGTGAACTGGCCAGCCAGAGTAAGTTTGAAAATGTGACTGTGGCAAAACGGGGAGCAACTGACTGGGGTAACTATGACTCTCTTAAGGTAGCCAAATGCCTCGTCAACAGGCGAAATACATCGGCAAACTCGAGAAGCTACCGGCAGGAGTACTGTGAAAGTCTTTATGTCGACAGATAATGGCGTATCGCTTCAGGTGAACTGGCCAGCCACAGTAAGCTTGAAAATGTGACTGTGGCAAAACTTGGAGCAACTGACTGGAGTAACTATGACTCTCTTAAGGTAGCCAAATGCCTCGTCAACAGGCGAAAAAAATGGGCAAACTCGAGACGCTACCGGCAGGAGTACTGTGAAAGTCTATATATTGACAGATAATTGCGTATCGCTTCAGGTGAGCTGCTAGAGGAAGCTTGAAAATGTGACTGTGGTAAAACGGGGAACAAATGACTGGCGTAACTCTGACTCTCTTAAGGTACCCAAATGCCTCGCCAACAGGCGAAACACAGCGGCAAACTCGACAAGCTCCCGGCAGGAGTACCGTGAAAGTCTTTATGTCGACAGATAATGGCGTATCGCTTCAGGTGAACTGGCCAGCCACAGTAAGCTTGAAAATGTGACTGTGGCAAAACTTGGAGCAACTGACTGGAGTAACTATGACTCTCTTAAGGTAGCCTCGTCAACAGGCGAAAAAATGGGCAAACTCGAGACGCTACCGGCAGGAGTACTGTGAAAGTCTATATATTGACAGATAATTGCGTATCGCTTCAGGTGAGCTGCTAGAGGAAGCTTGAAATGTGACTGTGGTAAAACGGGGAACAAATGACTGGCGTAACTCTGACTCTCTTAAGGTACGCCAAATGCCTCGCCAACAGGCGAAACACAGCGGCAAACTCGACAAGCTCCCGGCAGGAGTACCGTGAAAGTCTTTATGTCGACAGATAATGGCGTATCGCTTCAGGTGAACTGGCCAGCCAGAGTAAGTTTGAAAATGTGACTGTGGCAAAACGGGGAGCAACTGACTGGGGTAACTATGACTCTCTTAAGGTAGCCAAATGCCTCGTCAACAGGCGAAATACATCGGCAAACTCGAGAAGCTACCGGCAGGAGTACTGTGAAAGTCTTTATGTCGACAGATAATGGCGTATCGCTTCAGGTGAACTGGCCAGCCACAGTAAGCTTGAAAATGTGACTGTGGCAAAACTTGGAGCAACTGACTGGAGTAACTATGACTCTCTTAAGGTAGCCAAATGCCTCGTCAACAGGCGAAAAAAATGGGCAAACTCGAGACGCTACCGGCAGGAGTACTGTGAAAGTCTATATATTGACAGATAATTGCGTATCGCTTCAGGTGAGCTGCTAGAGGAAGCTTGAAAATGTGACTGTGGTAAAACGGGGAACAAATGACTGGCGTAACTCTGACTCTCTTAAGGTACCCAATGCCTCGCCAACAGGCGAAACACAGCGGCAAACTCGACAAGCTCCCGGCAGGAGTACCGTGAAAGTCTTTATGTCGACAGATAATGGCGTATCGCTTCAGGTGAACTGGCCAGCCAGAGTAAGTTTGAAAATGTGACTGTGGCAAAACGGGGAGCAACTGACTGGGGTAACTATGACTCTCTTAAGGTAGCCAAATGCCTCGTCAACAGGCGAAATACATCGGCAAACTCGAGAAGCTACCGGCAGGAGTACTGTGAAAGTCTTTATGTCGACAGATAATGGCGTATCGCTTCAGGTGAACTGGCCAGCCACAGTAAGCTTGAAAATGTGACTGTGGCAAAACTTGGAGCAACTGACTGGAGTAACTATGACTCTCTTAAGGTAGCCAAATGCCTCGTCAACAGGCGAAAAAAATGGGCAAACTCGAGACGCTACCGGCAGGAGTACTGTGAAAGTCTATATATTGACAGATAATTGCGTATCGCTTCAGGTGAGCTGCTAGAGGAAGCTTGAAAATGTGACTGTGGTAAAACGGGGAACAAATGACTGGCGTAACTCTGACTCTCTTAAGGTACCCAAATGCCTCGCCAACAGGCGAAACACAGCGGCAAACTCGACAAGCTCCCGGCAGGAGTACCGTGAAAGTCTTTATGTCGACAGATAATGGCGTATCGCTTCAGGTGAACTGGCCAGCCAGAGTAAGTTTGAAAATGTGACTGTGGCAAAACGGGGAGCAACTGACTGGGGTAACTATGACTCTCTTAAGGTAGCCAAATGCCTCGTCAACAGGCGAAATACATCGGCAAACTCGAGAAGCTACCGGCAGGAGTACTGTGAAAGTCTTTATGTCGACAGATAATGGCGTATCGCTTCAGGTGAACTGGCCAGCCACAGTAAGCTTGAAAATGTGACTGTGGCAAAACTTGGAGCAACTGACTGGAGTAACTATGACTCTCTTAAGGTAGCCAAATGCCTCGTCAACAGGCGAAAAAAATGGGCAAACTCGAGACGCTACCGGCAGGAGTACTGTGAAAGTCTATATATTGACAGATAATTGCGTATCGCTTCAGGTGAGCTGCTAGAGGAAGCTTGAAAATGTGACTGTGGTAAAACGGGGAACAAATGACTGGCGTAACTCTGACTCTCTTAAGGTACCCAAATGCCTCGCCAACAGGCGAAACACAGCGGCAAACTCGACAAGCTCCCGGCAGGAGTACCGTGAAAGTCTTTATGTCGACAGATAATGGCGTATCGCTTCAGGTGAACTGGCCAGCCAGAGTAAGTTTGAAAATGTGACTGTGGCAAAACGGGGAGCAACTGACTGGGGTAACTATGACTCTCTTAAGGTAGCCAAATGCCTCGTCAACAGGCGAAATACATCGGCAAACTCGAGAAGCTACCGGCAGGAGTACTGTGAAAGTCTTTATGTCGACAGATAATGGCGTATCGCTTCAGGTGAACTGGCCAGCCACAGTAAGCTTGAAAATGTGACTGTGGCAAAACTTGGAGCAACTGACTGGAGTAACTATGACTCTCTTAAGGTAGCCAAATGCCTCGTCAACAGGCGAAAAAATGGGCAAACTCGAGACGCTACCGGCAGGAGTACTGTGAAAGTCTATATATGACAGATAATTGCGTATCGCTTCAGGTGAGCTGCTAGAGGAAGCTTGAAAATGTGACTGTGGTAAAACGGGGAACAAATGACTGGCGTAACTCTGACTCTCTTAAGGTACCCAAATGCCTCGCCAACAGGCGAAACACAGCGGCAAACTCGACAAGCTCCCGGCAGGAGTACCGTGAAAGTCTTTATGTCGACAGATAATGGCGTATCGCTTCAGGTGAACTGGCCAGCCACAGTAAGCTTGAAAATGTGACTGTGGCAAAACTTGGAGCAACTGACTGGAGTAACTATGACTCTCTTAAGGTAGCCAAATGCCTCGTCAACAGGCGAAAAAATGGGCAAACTCGAGACGCTACCGGCAGGAGTACTGTGAAAGTCTATATATTGACAGATAATTGCGTATCGCTTCAGGTGAGCTGCTAGAGGAAGCTTGAAAATGTGACTGTGGTAAAACGGGGAACAAATGACTGGCGTAACTCTGACTCTCTTAAGGTACCCAAATGCCTCGCCAACAGGCGAAACACAGCGGCAAACTCGACAAGCTCCCGGCAGGAGTACCGTGAAAGTCTTTATGTCGACAGATAATGGCGTATCGCTTCAGGTGAACTGGCCAGCCAGAGTAAGTTTGAAAATGTGACTGTGGCAAAACGGGGAGCAACTGACTGGGGTAACTATGACTCTCTTAAGGTAGCCAAATGCCTCGTCAACAGGCGAAATACATCGGCAAACTCGAGAAGCTACCGGCAGGAGTACTGTGAAAGTCTTTATGTCGACAGATAATGGCGTATCGCTTCAGGTGAACTGGCCAGCCACAGTAAGCTTGAAAATGTGACTGTGGCAAAACTTGGAGCAACTGACTGGAGTAACTATGACTCTCTTAAGGTAGCCAAATGCCTCGTCAACAGGCGAAAAAAATGGGCAAACTCGAGACGCTACCGGCAGGAGTACTGTGAAAGTCTATATATTGACAGATAATTGCGTATCGCTTCAGGTGAGCTGCTAGAGGAAGCTTGAAAATGTGACTGTGGTAAAACGGGGAACAAATGACTGGCGTAACTCTGACTCTCTTAAGGTACCCAAATGCCTCGCCAACAGGCGAAACACAGCGGCAAACTCGACAAGCTCCCGGCAGGAGTACCGTGAAAGTCTTTATGTCGACAGATAATGGCGTATCGCTTCAGGTGAACTGGCCAGCCAGAGTAAGTTTGAAAATGTGACTGTGGCAAAACGGGGAGCAACTGACTGGGGTAACTATGACTCTCTTAAGGTAGCCAAATGCCTCGTCAACAGGCGAAATACATCGGCAAACTCGAGAAGCTACCGCAGGAGTACTGTGAAAGTCTTTATGTCGACAGATAATGGCGTATCGCTTCAGGTGAACTGGCCAGCCACAGTAAGCTTGAAAATGTGACTGTGGCAAAACTTGGAGCAACTGACTGGAGTAACTATGACTCTCTTAAGGTAGCCAAATGCCTCGTCAACAGGCGAAAAAATGGGCAAACTCGAGACGCTACCGGCAGGAGTACTGTGAAAGTCTATATATTGACAGATAATTGCGTATCGCTTCAGGTGAGCTGCTAGAGGAAGCTTGAAAATGTGACTGTGGTAAAACGGGGAACAAATGACTGGCGTAACTCTGACTCTCTTAAGGTACCCAAATGCCTCGCCAACAGGCGAAACACAGCGGCAAACTCGACAAGCTCCCGGCAGGAGTACCGTGAAAGTCTTTATGTCGACAGATAATGGCGTATCGCTTCAGGTGAACTGGCCAGCCAGAGTAAGTTTGAAAATGTGACTGTGGCAAAACGGGGAGCAACTGACTGGGGTAACTATGACTCTCTTAAGGTAGCCAAATGCCTCGTCAACAGGCGAAATACATCGGCAAACTCGAGAAGCTACCGGCAGGAGTACTGTGAAAGTCTTTATGTCGACAGATAATGGCGTATCGCTTCAGGTGAACTGGCCAGCCACAGTAAGCTTGAAAATGTGACTGTGGCAAAACTTGGAGCAACTGACTGGAGTAACTATGACTCTCTTAAGGTAGCCAAATGCCTCGTCAACAGGCGAAAAAAATGGGCAAACTCGAGACGCTACCGGCAGGAGTACTGTGAAAGTCTATATATTGACAGATAATTGCGTATCGCTTCAGGTGAGCTGCTAGAGGAAGCTTGAAAATGTGACTGTGGTAAAACGGGGAACAAATGACTGGCGTAACTCTGACTCTCTTAAGGTACCCAAATGCCTCGCCAACAGGCGAAACACAGCGGCAAACTCGACAAGCTCCCGGCAGGAGTACCGTGAAAGTCTTTATGTCGACAGATAATGGCGTATCGCTTCAGGTGAACTGGCCAGCCAGAGTAAGTTTGAAAATGTGACTGTGGCAAAACGGGGAGCAACTGACTGGGTAACTATGACTCTCTTAAGGTAGCCAAATGCCTCGTCAACAGGCGAAATACATCGGCAAACTCGAGAAGCTACCGGCAGGAGTACTGTGAAAGTCTTTATGTCGACAGATAATGGCGTATCGCTTCAGGTGAACTGGCCAGCCACAGTAAGCTTGAAAATGTGACTGTGGCAAAACTTGGAGCAACTGACTGGAGTAACTATGACTCTCTTAAGGTAGCCAAATGCCTCGTCAACAGGCGAAAAAAATGGGCAAACTCGAGACGCTACCGGCAGGAGTACTGTGAAAGTCTATATATTGACAGATAATTGCGTATCGCTTCAGGTGAGCTGCTAGAGGAAGCTTGAAAATGTGACTGTGGTAAAACGGGGAACAAATGACTGGCGTAACTCTGACTCTCTTAAGGTACCCAAATGCCTCGCCAACAGGCGAAACACAGCGGCAAACTCGACAAGCTCCCGGCAGGAGTACCGTGAAAGTCTTTATGTCGACAGATAATGGCGTATCGCTTCAGGTGAACTGGCCAGCCAGAGTAAGTTTGAAAATGTGACTGTGGCAAAACGGGGAGCAACTGACTGGGGTAACTATGACTCTCTTAAGGTAGCCAAATGCCTCGTCAACAGGCGAAATACATCGGCAAACTCGAGAAGCTACCGGCAGGAGTACTGTGAAAGTCTTTATGTCGACAGATAATGGCGTATCGCTTCAGGTGAACTGGCCAGCCACAGTAAGCTTGAAAATGTGACTGTGGCAAAACTTGGAGCAACTGACTGGAGTAACTATGACTCTCTTAAGGTAGCCAAATGCCTCGTCAACAGGCGAAAAAAATGGGCAAACTCGAGACGCTACCGGCAGGAGTACTGTGAAAGTCTATATATTGACAGATAATTGCGTATCGCTTCAGGTGAGCTGCTAGAGGAAGCTTGAAAATGTGACTGTGGTAAAACGGGGAACAAATGACTGGCGTAACTCTGACTCTCTTAAGGTACCCAAATGCCTCGCCAACAGGCGAAACACAGCGGCAAACTCGACAAGCTCCCGGCAGGAGTACCGTGAAAGTCTTTATGTCGACAGATAATGGCGTATCGCTTCAGGTGAACTGGCCAGCCAGAGTAAGTTTGAAAATGTGACTGTGGCAAAACGGGGAGCAACTGACTGGGGTAACTATGACTCTCTTAAGGTAGCCAAATGCCTCGTCAACAGGCGAAATACATCGGCAAACTCGAGAAGCTACGGCAGGAGTACTGTGAAAGTCTTTATGTCGACAGATAATGGCGTATCGCTTCAGGTGAACTGGCCAGCCACAGTAAGCTTGAAAATGTGACTGTGGCAAAACTTGGAGCAACTGACTGGAGTAACTATGACTCTCTTAAGGTAGCCAAATGCCTCGTCAACAGGCGAAAAAAATGGGCAAACTCGAGACGCTACCGGCAGGAGTACTGTGAAAGTCTATATATTGACAGATAATTGCGTATCGCTTCAGGTGAGCTGCTAGAGGAAGCTTGAAAATGTGACTGTGGTAAAACGGGGAACAAATGACTGGCGTAACTCTGACTCTCTTAAGGTACCCAAATGCCTCGCCAACAGGCGAAACACAGCGGCAAACTCGACAAGCTCCCGGCAGGAGTACCGTGAAAGTCTTTATGTCGACAGATAATGGCGTATCGCTTCAGGTGAACTGGCCAGCCAGAGTAAGTTTGAAAATGTGACTGTGGCAAAACGGGGAGCAACTGACTGGGGTAACTATGACTCTCTTAAGGTAGCCAAATGCCTCGTCAACAGGCGAAATACATCGGCAAACTCGAGAAGCTACCGGCAGGAGTACTGTGAAAGTCTTTATGTCGACAGATAATGGCGTATCGCTTCAGGTGAACTGGCCAGCCACAGTAAGCTTGAAAATGTGACTGTGGCAAAACTTGGAGCAACTGACTGGAGTAACTATGACTCTCTTAAGGTAGCCAAATGCCTCGTCAACAGGCGAAAAAAATGGGCAAACTCGAGACGCTACCGGCAGGAGTACTGTGAAAGTCTATATATTGACAGATAATTGCGTATCGCTTCAGGTGAGCTGCTAGAGGAAGCTTGAAAATGTGACTGTGGTAAAACGGGGAACAAATGACTGGCGTAACTCTGACTCTCTTAAGGTACCCAAATGCCTCGCCAACAGGCGAAACACAGCGGCAAACTCGACAAGCTCCCGGCAGGAGTACCGTGAAAGTCTTTATGTCGACAGATAATGGCGTATCGCTTCAGGTGAACTGGCCAGCCAGAGTAAGTTTGAAAATGTGACTGTGGCAAAACGGGGAGCAACTGACTGGGGTAACTATGACTCTCTTAAGGTAGCCAAATGCCTCGTCAACAGGCGAAATACATCGGCAAAACTCGAGAAGCTACCGGCAGGAGTACTGTGAAAGTCTTTATGTCGACAGATAATGGCGTATCGCTTCAGGTGAACTGGCCAGCCACAGTAAGCTTGAAAATGTGACTGTGGCAAAACTTGGAGCAACTGACTGGAGTAACTATGACTCTCTTAAGGTAGCCAAATGCCTCGTCAACAGGCGAAAAAATGGGCAAACTCGAGACGCTACCGGCAGGAGTACTGTGAAAGTCTATATATTGACAGATAATTGCGTATCGCTTCAGGTGAGCTGCTAGAGGAAGCTTGAAAATGTGACTGTGGTAAAACGGGGAACAAATGACTGGCGTAACTCTGACTCTCTTAAGGTACCCAAATGCCTCGCCAACAGGCGAAACACAGCGGCAAACTCGACAAGCTCCCGGCAGGAGTACCGTGAAAGTCTTTATGTCGACAGATAATGGCGTATCGCTTCAGGTGAACTGGCCAGCCAGAGTAAGTTTGAAAATGTGACTGTGGCAAAACGGGGAGCAACTGACTGGGGTAACTATGACTCTCTTAAGGTAGCCAAATGCCTCGTCAACAGGCGAAATACATCGGCAAACTCGAGAAGCTACCGGCAGGAGTACTGTGAAAGTCTTTATGTCGACAGATAATGGCGTATCGCTTCAGGTGAACTGGCCAGCCACAGTAAGCTTGAAAATGTGACTGTGGCAAAACTTGGAGCAACTGACTGGAGTAACTATGACTCTCTTAAGGTAGCCAAATGCCTCGTCAACAGGCGAAAAAAATGGGCAAACTCGAGACGCTACCGGCAGGAGTACTGTGAAAGTCTATATATTGACAGATAATTGCGTATCGCTTCAGGTGAGCTGCTAGAGGAAGCTTGAAAATGTGACTGTGGTAAAACGGGGAACAAATGACTGGCGTAACTCTGACTCTCTTAAGGTACCCAAATGCCTCGCCAACAGGCGAAACACAGCGGCAAACTCGACAAGCTCCCGGCAGGAGTACCGTGAAAGTCTTTATGTCGACAGATAATGGCGTATCGCTTCAGGTGAACTGGCCAGCCAGAGTAAGTTTGAAAATGTGACTGTGGCAAAACGGGGAGCAACTGACTGGGGTAACTATGACTCTCTTAAGGTAGCCAAATGCCTCGTCAACAGGCGAAATACATCGGCAAACTCGAGAAGCTACCGGCAGGAGTACTGTGAAAGTCTTTATGTCGACAGATAATGGCGTATCGCTTCAGGTGAACTGGCCAGCCACAGTAAGCTTGAAAATGTGACTGTGGCAAAACTTGGAGCAACTGACTGGAGTAACTATGACTCTCTTAAGGTAGCCAAATGCCTCGTCAACAGGCGAAAAAAATGGGCAAACTCGAGACGCTACCGGCAGGAGTACTGTGAAAGTCTATATATTGACAGATAATTGCGTATCGCTTCAGGTGAGCTGCTAGAGGAAGCTTGAAAATGTGACTGTGGTAAAACGGGGAACAAATGACTGGCGTAACTCTGACTCTCTTAAGGTACCCAAATGCCTCGCCAACAGGCGAAACACAGCGGCAAACTCGACAAGCTCCCGGCAGGAGTACCGTGAAAGTCTTTATGTCGACAGATAATGGCGTATCGCTTCAGGTGAACTGGCCAGCCAGAGTAAGTTTGAAAATGTGACTGTGGCAAAACGGGGAGCAACTGACTGGGGTAACTATGACTCTCTTAAGGTAGCCAAATGCCTCGTCAACAGGCGAAATACATCGGCAAACTCGAGAAGCTACCGGCAGGAGTACTGTGAAAGTCTTTATGTCGACAGATAATGGCGTATCGCTTCAGGTGAACTGGCCAGCCACAGTAAGCTTGAAAATGTGACTGTGGCAAAACTTGGAGCAACTGACTGGAGTAACTATGACTCTCTTAAGGTAGCCAAATGCCTCGTCAACAGGCGAAAAAATGGGCAAACTCGAGACGCTACCGGCAGGAGTACTGTGAAAGTCTATATATTGACAGATAATTGCGTATCGCTTCAGGTGAGCTGCTAGAGGAAGCTTGAAAATGTGACTGTGGTAAAACGGGGAACAAATGACTGGCGTAACTCTGACTCTCTTAAGGTACCCAAATGCCTCGCCAACAGGCGAAACACAGCGGCAAACTCGACAAGCTCCCGGCAGGAGTACCGTGAAAGTCTTTATGTCGACAGATAATGGCGTATCGCTTCAGGTGAACTGGCCAGCCAGAGTAAGTTTGAAAATGTGACTGTGGCAAAACGGGGAGCAACTGACTGGGGTAACTATGACTCTCTTAAGGTAGCCAAATGCCTCGTCAACAGGCGAAATACATCGGCAAACTCGAGAAGCTACCGGCAGGAGTACTGTGAAAGTCTTTATGTCGACAGATAATGGCGTATCGCTTCAGGTGAACTGGCCAGCCACAGTAAGCTTGAAAATGTGACTGTGGCAAAACTTGGAGCAACTGACTGGAGTAACTATGACTCTCTTAAGGTAGCCAAATGCCTCGTCAACAGGCGAAAAAAATGGGCAAACTCGAGACGCTACCGGCAGGAGTACTGTGAAAGTCTATATATTGACAGATAATTGCGTATCGCTTCAGGTGAGCTGCTAGAGGAAGCTTGAAAATGTGACTGTGGTAAAACGGGGAACAAATGACTGGCGTAACTCTGACTCTCTTAAGGTACCCAAATGCCTCGCCAACAGGCGAAACACAGCGGCAAACTCGACAAGCTCCGGCAGGAGTACCGTGAAAGTCTTTATGTCGACAGATAATGGCGTATCGCTTCAGGTGAACTGGCCAGCCAGAGTAAGTTTGAAAATGTGACTGTGGCAAAACGGGGAGCAACTGACTGGGGTAACTATGACTCTCTTAAGGTAGCCAAATGCCTCGTCAACAGGCGAAATACATCGGCAAACTCGAGAAGCTACCGGCAGGAGTACTGTGAAAGTCTTTATGTCGACAGATAATGGCGTATCGCTTCAGGTGAACTGGCCAGCCACAGTAAGCTTGAAAATGTGACTGTGGCAAAACTTGGAGCAACTGACTGGAGTAACTATGACTCTCTTAAGGTAGCCAAATGCCTCGTCAACAGGCGAAAAAAATGGGCAAACTCGAGACGCTACCGGCAGGAGTACTGTGAAAGTCTATATATTGACAGATAATTGCGTATCGCTTCAGGTGAGCTGCTAGAGGAAGCTTGAAAATGTGACTGTGGTAAAACGGGGAACAAATGACTGGCGTAACTCTGACTCTCTTAAGGTACCCAAATGCCTCGCCAACAGGCGAAACACAGCGGCAAACTCGACAAGCTCCCGGCAGGAGTACCGTGAAAGTCTTTATGTCGACAGATAATGGCGTATCGCTTCAGGTGAACTGGCCAGCCAGAGTAAGTTTGAAAATGTGACTGTGGCAAAACGGGGAGCAACTGACTGGGGTAACTATGACTCTCTTAAGGTAGCCAAATGCCTCGTCAACAGGCGAAATACATCGGCAAACTCGAGAAGCTACCGGCAGGAGTACTGTGAAAGTCTTTATGTCGACAGATAATGGCGTATCGC
Organism: Schistocerca piceifrons; assembly: GCF_021461385.2. Lineage (NCBI taxonomy): Eukaryota > Metazoa > Arthropoda > Insecta > Orthoptera > Acrididae > Schistocerca > Schistocerca piceifrons. The sequence continues at coordinate 40,185 of NW_025727029.1, read as the reverse complement.
TTCAGGTGAACTGGCCAGCCACAGTAAGCTTGAAAATGTGACTGTGGCAAAACTTGGAGCAACTGACTGGAGTAACTATGACTCTCTTAAGGTAGCCAAATGCCTCGTCAACAGGCGAAAAAAATGGGCAAACTCGAGACGCTACCGGCAGGAGTACTGTGAAAGTCTATATATTGACAGATAATTGCGTATCGCTTCAGGTGAGCTGCTAGAGGAAGCTTGAAAATGTGACTGTGGTAAAACGGGGAACAAATGACTGGCGTAACTCTGACTCTCTTAAGGTACCCAAATGCCTCGCCAACAGGCGAAACACAGCGGCAAACTCGACAAGCTCCCGGCAGGAGTACCGTGAAAGTCTTTATGTCGACAGATAATGGCGTATCGCTTCAGGTGAACTGGCCAGCCACAGTAAGCTTGAAAATGTGACTGTGGCAAAACTTGGAGCAACTGACTGGAGTAACTATGACTCTCTTAAGGTAGCCAAATGCCTCGTCAACAGGCGAAAAAATGGGCAAACTCGAGACGCTACCGGCAGGAGTACTGTGAAAGTCTATATATTGACAGATAATTGCGTATCGCTTCAGGTGAGCTGCTAGAGGAAGCTTGAAAATGTGACTGTGGTAAAACGGGGAACAAATGACTGGCGTAACTCTGACTCTCTTAAGGTACCCAAATGCCTCGCCAACAGGCGAAACACAGCGGCAAACTCGACAAGCTCCCGGCAGGAGTACCGTGAAAGTCTTTATGTCGACAGATAATGGCGTATCGCTTCAGGTGAACTGGCCAGCCAGAGTAAGTTTGAAAATGTGACTGTGGCAAAACGGGGAGCAACTGACTGGGGTAACTATGACTCTCTTAAGGTAGCCAAATGCCTCGTCAACAGGCGAAATACATCGGCAAACTCGAGAAGCTACCGGCAGGAGTACTGTGAAAGTCTTTATGTCGACAGATAATGGCGTATCGCTTCAGGTGAACTGGCCAGCCACAGTAAGCTTGAAAATGTGACTGTGGCAAAACTTGGAGCAACTGACTGGAGTAACTATGACTCTCTTAAGGTAGCCAAATGCCTCGTCAACAGGCGAAAAAAATGGGCAAACTCGAGACGCTACCGGCAGGAGTACTGTGAAAGTCTATATATTGACAGATAATTGCGTATCGCTTCAGGTGAGCTGCTAGAGGAAGCTTGAAAATGTGACTGTGGTAAAACGGGGAACAAATGACTGGCGTAACTCTGACTCTCTTAAGGTACCCAAATGCCTCGCCAACAGGCGAAACACAGCGGCAAACTCGACAAGCTCCCGGCAGGAGTACCGTGAAAGTCTTTATGTCGACAGATAATGGCGTATCGCTTCAGGTGAACTGGCCAGCCAGAGTAAGTTTGAAAATGTGACTGTGGCAAAACGGGGAGCAACTGACTGGGGTAACTATGACTCTCTTAAGGTAGCCAAATGCCTCGTCAACAGGCGAAATACATCGGCAAACTCGAGAAGCTACCGGCAGGAGTACTGTGAAAGTCTTTATGTCGACAGATAATGGCGTATCGCTTCAGGTGAACTGGCCAGCCACAGTAAGCTTGAAAATGTGACTGTGGCAAAACTTGGAGCAACTGACTGGAGTAACTATGACTCTCTTAAGGTAGCCAAATGCCTCGTCAACAGGCGAAAAAAATGGGCAAACTCGAGACGCTACCGGCAGGAGTACTGTGAAAGTCTATATATTGACAGATAATTGCGTATCGCTTCAGGTGAGCTGCTAGAGGAAGCTTGAAAATGTGACTGTGGTAAAACGGGGAACAAATGACTGGCGTAACTCTGACTCTCTTAAGGTACCCAAATGCCTCGCCAACAGGCGAAACACAGCGGCAAACTCGACAAGCTCCCGGCAGGAGTACCGTGAAAGTCTTTATGTCGACAGATAATGGCGTATCGCTTCAGGTGAACTGGCCAGCCAGAGTAAGTTTGAAAATGTGACTGTGGCAAAACGGGGAGCAACTGACTGGGGTAACTATGACTCTCTTAAGGTAGCCAAATGCCTCGTCAACAGGCGAAATACATCGGCAAACTCGAGAAGCTACCGGCAGGAGTACTGTGAAAGTCTTTATGTCGACAGATAATGGCGTATCGCTTCAGGTGAACTGGCCAGCCACAGTAAGCTTGAAAATGTGACTGTGGCAAAACTTGGAGCAACTGACTGGAGTAACTATGACTCTCTTAAGGTAGCCAAATGCCTCGTCAACAGGCGAAAAAAATGGGCAAACTCGAGACGCTACCGGCAGGAGTACTGTGAAAGTCTATATATTGACAGATAATTGCGTATCGCTTCAGGTGAGCTGCTAGAGGAAGCTTGAAAATGTGACTGTGGTAAAACGGGGAACAAATGACTGGCGTAACTCTGACTCTCTTAAGGTACCCAAATGCCTCGCCAACAGGCGAAACACAGCGGCAAACTCGACAAGCTCCCGGCAGGAGTACCGTGAAAGTCTTTATGTCGACAGATAATGGCGTATCGCTTCAGGTGAACTGGCCAGCCAGAGTAAGTTTGAAAATGTGACTGTGGCAAAACGGGGAGCAACTGACTGGGGTAACTATGACTCTCTTAAGGTAGCCAAATGCCTCGTCAACAGGCGAAATACATCGGCAAACTCGAGAAGCTACCGGCAGGAGTACTGTGAAAGTCTTTATGTCGACAGATAATGGCGTATCGCTTCAGGTGAACTGGCCAGCCACAGTAAGCTTGAAAATGTGACTGTGGCAAAACTTGGAGCAACTGACTGGAGTAACTATGACTCTCTTAAGGTAGCCAAATGCCTCGTCAACAGGCGAAAAAATGGGCAAACTCGAGACGCTACCGGCAGGAGTACTGTGAAAGTCTATATATTGACAGATAATTGCGTATCGCTTCAGGTGAGCTGCTAGAGGAAGCTTGAAAATGTGACTGTGGTAAAACGGGGAACAAATGACTGGCGTAACTCTGACTCTCTTAAGGTACCCAAATGCCTCGCCAACAGGCGAAACACAGCGGCAAACTCGACAAGCTCCCGGCAGGAGTACCGTGAAAGTCTTTATGTCGACAGATAATGGCGTATCGCTTCAGGTGAACTGGCCAGCCAGAGTAAGTTTGAAAATGTGACTGTGGCAAAACGGGGAGCAACTGACTGGGGTAACTATGACTCTCTTAAGGTAGCCAAATGCCTCGTCAACAGGCGAAATACATCGGCAAACTCGAGAAGCTACCGGCAGGAGTACTGTGAAAGTCTTTATGTCGACAGATAATGGCGTATCGCTTCAGGTGAACTGGCCAGCCACAGTAAGCTTGAAAATGTGACTGTGGCAAAACTTGGAGCAACTGACTGGAGTAACTATGACTCTCTTAAGGTAGCCAAATGCCTCGTCAACAGGCGAAAAAAATGGGCAAACTCGAGACGCTACCGGCAGGAGTACTGTGAAAGTCTATATATTGACAGATAATTGCGTATCGCTTCAGGTGAGCTGCTAGAGGAAGCTTGAAAATGTGACTGTGGTAAAACGGGGAACAAATGACTGGCGTAACTCTGACTCTCTTAAGGTACCCAAATGCCTCGCCAACAGGCGAAACACAGCGGCAAACTCGACAAGCTCCCGGCAGGAGTACCGTGAAAGTCTTTATGTCGACAGATAATGGCGTATCGCTTCAGGTGAACTGGCCAGCCAGAGTAAGTTTGAAAATGTGACTGTGGCAAAACGGGGAGCAACTGACTGGGGTAACTATGACTCTCTTAAGGTAGCCAAATGCCTCGTCAACAGGCGAAATACATCGGCAAACTCGAGAAGCTACCGGCAGGAGTACTGTGAAAGTCTTTATGTCGACAGATAATGGCGTATCGCTTCAGGTGAACTGGCCAGCCACAGTAAGCTTGAAAATGTGACTGTGGCAAAACTTGGAGCAACTGACTGGAGTAACTATGACTCTCTTAAGGTAGCCAAATGCCTCGTCAACAGGCGAAAAAAATGGGCAAACTCGAGACGCTACCGGCAGGAGTACTGTGAAAGTCTATATATTGACAGATAATTGCGTATCGCTTCAGGTGAGCTGCTAGAGGAAGCTTGAAAATGTGACTGTGGTAAAACGGGGAACAAATGACTGGCGTAACTCTGACTCTCTTAAGGTACCCAAATGCCTCGCCAACAGGCGAAACACAGCGGCAAACTCGACAAGCTCCCGGCAGGAGTACCGTGAAAGTCTTTATGTCGACAGATAATGGCGTATCGCTTCAGGTGAACTGGCCAGCCAGAGTAAGTTTGAAAATGTGACTGTGGCAAAACGGGGAGCAACTGACTGGGGTAACTATGACTCTCTTAAGGTAGCCAAATGCCTCGTCAACAGGCGAAATACATCGGCAAACTCGAGAAGCTACCGGCAGGAGTACTGTGAAAGTCTTTATGTCGACAGATAATGGCGTATCGCTTCAGGTGAACTGGCCAGCCACAGTAAGCTTGAAAATGTGACTGTGGCAAAACTTGGAGCAACTGACTGGAGTAACTATGACTCTCTTAAGGTAGCCAAATGCCTCGTCAACAGGCGAAAAAAATGGGCAAACTCGAGACGCTACCGGCAGGAGTACTGTGAAAGTCTATATATTGACAGATAATTGCGTATCGCTTCAGGTGAGCTGCTAGAGGAAGCTTGAAAATGTGACTGTGGTAAAACGGGGAACAAATGACTGGCGTAACTCTGACTCTCTTAAGGTACCCAAATGCCTCGCCAACAGGCGAAACACAGCGGCAAACTCGACAAGCTCCCGGCAGGAGTACCGTGAAAGTCTTTATGTCGACAGATAATGGCGTATCGCTTCAGGTGAACTGGCCAGCCAGAGTAAGTTTGAAAATGTGACTGTGGCAAAACGGGGAGCAACTGACTGGGGTAACTATGACTCTCTTAAGGTAGCCAAATGCCTCGTCAACAGGCGAAATACATCGGCAAACTCGAGAAGCTACCGGCAGGAGTACTGTGAAAGTCTTTATGTCGACAGATAATGGCGTATCGCTTCAGGTGAACTGGCCAGCCACAGTAAGCTTGAAAATGTGACTGTGGCAAAACTTGGAGCAACTGACTGGAGTAACTATGACTCTCTTAAGGTAGCCAAATGCCTCGTCAACAGGCGAAAAAAATGGGCAAACTCGAGACGCTACCGGCAGGAGTACTGTGAAAGTCTATATATTGACAGATAATTGCGTATCGCTTCAGGTGAGCTGCTAGAGGAAGCTTGAAAATGTGACTGTGGTAAAACGGGGAACAAATGACTGGCGTAACTCTGACTCTCTTAAGGTACCCAAATGCCTCGCCAACAGGCGAAACACAGCGGCAAACTCGACAAGCTCCCGGCAGGAGTACCGTGAAAGTCTTTATGTCGACAGATAATGGCGTATCGCTTCAGGTGAACTGGCCAGCCACAGTAAGCTTGAAAATGTGACTGTGGCAAAACTTGGAGCAACTGACTGGAGTAACTATGACTCTCTTAAGGTAGCCAAATGCCTCGTCAACAGGCGAAAAAATGGGCAAACTCGAGACGCTACCGGCAGGAGTACTGTGAAAGTCTATATATTGACAGATAATTGCGTATCGCTTCAGGTGAGCTGCTAGAGGAAGCTTGAAAATGTGACTGTGGTAAAACGGGGAACAAATGACTGGCGTAACTCTGACTCTCTTAAGGTACCCAAATGCCTCGCCAACAGGCGAAACACAGCGGCAAACTCGACAAGCTCCCGGCAGGAGTACCGTGAAAGTCTTTATGTCGACAGATAATGGCGTATCGCTTCAGGTGAACTGGCCAGCCAGAGTAAGTTTGAAAATGTGACTGTGGCAAAACGGGGAGCAACTGACTGGGGTAACTATGACTCTCTTAAGGTAGCCAAATGCCTCGTCAACAGGCGAAATACATCGGCAAACTCGAGAAGCTACCGGCAGGAGTACTGTGAAAGTCTTTATGTCGACAGATAATGGCGTATCGCTTCAGGTGAACTGGCCAGCCACAGTAAGCTTGAAAATGTGACTGTGGCAAAACTTGGAGCAACTGACTGGAGTAACTATGACTCTCTTAAGGTAGCCAAATGCCTCGTCAACAGGCGAAAAAAATGGGCAAACTCGAGACGCTACCGGCAGGAGTACTGTGAAAGTCTATATATTGACAGATAATTGCGTATCGCTTCAGGTGAGCTGCTAGAGGAAGCTTGAAAATGTGACTGTGGTAAAACGGGGAACAAATGACTGGCGTAACTCTGACTCTCTTAAGGTACCCAAATGCCTCGCCAACAGGCGAAACACAGCGGCAAACTCGACAAGCTCCCGGCAGGAGTACCGTGAAAGTCTTTATGTCGACAGATAATGGCGTATCGCTTCAGGTGAACTGGCCAGCCAGAGTAAGTTTGAAAATGTGACTGTGGCAAAACGGGGAGCAACTGACTGGGGTAACTATGACTCTCTTAAGGTAGCCAAATGCCTCGTCAACAGGCGAAATACATCGGCAAACTCGAGAAGCTACCGGCAGGAGTACTGTGAAAGTCTTTATGTCGACAGATAATGGCGTATCGCTTCAGGTGAACTGGCCAGCCACAGTAAGCTTGAAAATGTGACTGTGGCAAAACTTGGAGCAACTGACTGGAGTAACTATGACTCTCTTAAGGTAGCCAAATGCCTCGTCAACAGGCGAAAAAAATGGGCAAACTCGAGACGCTACCGGCAGGAGTACTGTGAAAGTCTATATATTGACAGATAATTGCGTATCGCTTCAGGTGAGCTGCTAGAGGAAGCTTGAAAATGTGACTGTGGTAAAACGGGGAACAAATGACTGGCGTAACTCTGACTCTCTTAAGGTACCCAAATGCCTCGCCAACAGGCGAAACACAGCGGCAAACTCGACAAGCTCCCGGCAGGAGTACCGTGAAAGTCTTTATGTCGACAGATAATGGCGTATCGCTTCAGGTGAACTGGCCAGCCAGAGTAAGTTTGAAAATGTGACTGTGGCAAAACGGGGAGCAACTGACTGGGGTAACTATGACTCTCTTAAGGTAGCCAAATGCCTCGTCAACAGGCGAAATACATCGGCAAACTCGAGAAGCTACCGGCAGGAGTACTGTGAAAGTCTTTATGTCGACAGATAATGGCGTATCGCTTCAGGTGAACTGGCCAGCCACAGTAAGCTTGAAAATGTGACTGTGGCAAAACTTGGAGCAACTGACTGGAGTAACTATGACTCTCTTAAGGTAGCCAAATGCCTCGTCAACAGGCGAAAAAAATGGGCAAACTCGAGACGCTACCGGCAGGAGTACTGTGAAAGTCTATATATTGACAGATAATTGCGTATCGCTTCAGGTGAGCTGCTAGAGGAAGCTTGAAAATGTGACTGTGGTAAAACGGGGAACAAATGACTGGCGTAACTCTGACTCTCTTAAGGTACCCAAATGCCTCGCCAACAGGCGAAACACAGCGGCAAACTCGACAAGCTCCCGGCAGGAGTACCGTGAAAGTCTTTATGTCGACAGATAATGGCGTATCGCTTCAGGTGAACTGGCCAGCCAGAGTAAGTTTGAAAATGTGACTGTGGCAAAACGGGGAGCAACTGACTGGGGTAACTATGACTCTCTTAAGGTAGCCAAATGCCTCGTCAACAGGCGAAATACATCGGCAAACTCGAGAAGCTACCGGCAGGAGTACTGTGAAAGTCTTTATGTCGACAGATAATGGCGTATCGCTTCAGGTGAACTGGCCAGCCACAGTAAGCTTGAAAATGTGACTGTGGCAAAACTTGGAGCAACTGACTGGAGTAACTATGACTCTCTTAAGGTAGCCAAATGCCTCGTCAACAGGCGAAAAAATGGGCAAACTCGAGACGCTACCGGCAGGAGTACTGTGAAAGTCTATATATTGACAGATAATTGCGTATCGCTTCAGGTGAGCTGCTAGAGGAAGCTTGAAAATGTGACTGTGGTAAAACGGGGAACAAATGACTGGCGTAACTCTGACTCTCTTAAGGTACCCAAATGCCTCGCCAACAGGCGAAACACAGCGGCAAACTCGACAAGCTCCCGGCAGGAGTACCGTGAAAGTCTTTATGTCGACAGATAATGGCGTATCGCTTCAGGTGAACTGGCCAGCCACAGTAAGCTTGAAAATGTGACTGTGGCAAAACTTGGAGCAACTGACTGGAGTAACTATGACTCTCTTAAGGTAGCCAAATGCCTCGTCAACAGGCGAAAAAATGGGCAAACTCGAGACGCTACCGGCAGGAGTACTGTGAAAGTCTATATATTGACAGATAATTGCGTATCGCTTCAGGTGAGCTGCTAGAGGAAGCTTGAAAATGTGACTGTGGTAAAACGGGGAACAAATGACTGGCGTAACTCTGACTCTCTTAAGGTACCCAAATGCCTCGCCAACAGGCGAAACACAGCGGCAAACTCGACAAGCTCCCGGCAGGAGTACCGTGAAAGTCTTTATGTCGACAGATAATGGCGTATCGCTTCAGGTGAACTGGCCAGCCAGAGTAAGTTTGAAAATGTGACTGTGGCAAAACGGGGAGCAACTGACTGGGGTAACTATGACTCTCTTAAGGTAGCCAAATGCCTCGTCAACAGGCGAAATACATCGGCAAACTCGAGAAGCTACCGGCAGGAGTACTGTGAAAGTCTTTATGTCGACAGATAATGGCGTATCGCTTCAGGTGAACTGGCCAGCCACAGTAAGCTTGAAAATGTGACTGTGGCAAAACTTGGAGCAACTGACTGGAGTAACTATGACTCTCTTAAGGTAGCCAAATGCCTCGTCAACAGGCGAAAAAAATGGGCAAACTCGAGACGCTACCGGCAGGAGTACTGTGAAAGTCTATATATTGACAGATAATTGCGTATCGCTTCAGGTGAGCTGCTAGAGGAAGCTTGAAAATGTGACTGTGGTAAAACGGGGAACAAATGACTGGCGTAACTCTGACTCTCTTAAGGTACCCAAATGCCTCGCCAACAGGCGAAACACAGCGGCAAACTCGACAAGCTCCCGGCAGGAGTACCGTGAAAGTCTTTATGTCGACAGATAATGGCGTATCGCTTCAGGTGAACTGGCCAGCCAGAGTAAGTTTGAAAATGTGACTGTGGCAAAACGGGGAGCAACTGACTGGGGTAACTATGACTCTCTTAAGGTAGCCAAATGCCTCGTCAACAGGCGAAATACATCGGCAAACTCGAGAAGCTACCGGCAGGAGTACTGTGAAAGTCTTTATGTCGACAGATAATGGCGTATCGCTTCAGGTGAACTGGCCAGCCACAGTAAGCTTGAAAATGTGACTGTGGCAAAACTTGGAGCAACTGACTGGAGTAACTATGACTCTCTTAAGGTAGCCAAATGCCTCGTCAACAGGCGAAAAAAATGGGCAAACTCGAGACGCTACCGGCAGGAGTACTGTGAAAGTCTATATATTGACAGATAATTGCGTATCGCTTCAGGTGAGCTGCTAGAGGAAGCTTGAAAATGTGACTGTGGTAAAACGGGGAACAAATGACTGGCGTAACTCTGACTCTCTTAAGGTACCCAAATGCCTCGCCAACAGGCGAAACACAGCGGCAAACTCGACAAGCTCCCGGCAGGAGTACCGTGAAAGTCTTTATGTCGACAGATAATGGCGTATCGCTTCAGGTGAACTGGCCAGCCACAGTAAGCTTGAAAATGTGACTGTGGCAAAACTTGGAGCAACTGACTGGAGTAACTATGACTCTCTTAAGGTAGCCAAATGCCTCGTCAACAGGCGAAAAAATGGGCAAACTCGAGACGCTACCGGCAGGAGTACTGTGAAAGTCTATATATTGACAGATAATTGCGTATCGCTTCAGGTGAGCTGCTAGAGGAAGCTTGAAAATGTGACTGTGGTAAAACGGGGAACAAATGACTGGCGTAACTCTGACTCTCTTAAGGTACCCAAATGCCTCGCCAACAGGCGAAACACAGCGGCAAACTCGACAAGCTCCCGGCAGGAGTACCGTGAAAGTCTTTATGTCGACAGATAATGGCGTATCGCTTCAGGTGAACTGGCCAGCCAGAGTAAGTTTGAAAATGTGACTGTGGCAAAACGGGGAGCAACTGACTGGGGTAACTATGACTCTCTTAAGGTAGCCAAATGCCTCGTCAACAGGCGAAATACATCGGCAAACTCGAGAAGCTACCGGCAGGAGTACTGTGAAAGTCTTTATGTCGACAGATAATGGCGTATCGCTTCAGGTGAACTGGCCAGCCACAGTAAGCTTGAAAATGTGACTGTGGCAAAACTTGGAGCAACTGACTGGAGTAACTATGACTCTCTTAAGGTAGCCAAATGCCTCGTCAACAGGCGAAAAAAATGGGCAAACTCGAGACGCTACCGGCAGGAGTACTGTGAAAGTCTATATATTGACAGATAATTGCGTATCGCTTCAGGTGAGCTGCTAGAGGAAGCTTGAAAATGTGACTGTGGTAAAACGGGGAACAAATGACTGGCGTAACTCTGACTCTCTTAAGGTACCCAAATGCCTCGCCAACAGGCGAAACACAGCGGCAAACTCGACAAGCTCCCGGCAGGAGTACCGTGAAAGTCTTTATGTCGACAGATAATGGCGTATCGCTTCAGGTGAACTGGCCAGCCAGAGTAAGTTTGAAAATGTGACTGTGGCAAAACGGGGAGCAACTGACTGGGGTAACTATGACTCTCTTAAGGTAGCCAAATGCCTCGTCAACAGGCGAAATACATCGGCAAACTCGAGAAGCTACCGGCAGGAGTACTGTGAAAGTCTTTATGTCGACAGATAATGGCGTATCGCTTCAGGTGAACTGGCCAGCCACAGTAAGCTTGAAAATGTGACTGTGGCAAAACTTGGAGCAACTGACTGGAGTAACTATGACTCTCTTAAGGTAGCCAAATGCCTCGTCAACAGGCGAAAAAAATGGGCAAACTCGAGACGCTACCGGCAGGAGTACTGTGAAAGTCTATATATTGACAGATAATTGCGTATCGCTTCAGGTGAGCTGCTAGAGGAAGCTTGAAAATGTGACTGTGGTAAAACGGGGAACAAATGACTGGCGTAACTCTGACTCTCTTAAGGTACCCAAATGCCTCGCCAACAGGCGAAACACAGCGGCAAACTCGACAAGCTCCCGGCAGGAGTACCGTGAAAGTCTTTATGTCGACAGATAATGGCGTATCGCTTCAGGTGAACTGGCCAGCCAGAGTAAGTTTGAAAATGTGACTGTGGCAAAACGGGGAGCAACTGACTGGGGTAACTATGACTCTCTTAAGGTAGCCAAATGCCTCGTCAACAGGCGAAATACATCGGCAAACTCGAGAAGCTACCGGCAGGAGTACTGTGAAAGTCTTTATGTCGACAGATAATGGCGTATCGCTTCAGGTGAACTGGCCAGCCACAGTAAGCTTGAAAATGTGACTGTGGCAAAACTTGGAGCAACTGACTGGAGTAACTATGACTCTCTTAAGGTAGCCAAATGCCTCGTCAACAGGCGAAAAAAATGGGCAAACTCGAGACGCTACCGGCAGGAGTACTGTGAAAGTCTATATATTGACAGATAATTGCGTATCGCTTCAGGTGAGCTGCTAGAGGAAGCTTGAAAATGTGACTGTGGTAAAACGGGGAACAAATGACTGGCGTAACTCTGACTCTCTTAAGGTACCCAAATGCCTCGCCAACAGGCGAAACACAGCGGCAAACTCGACAAGCTCCCGGCAGGAGTACCGTGAAAGTCTTTATGTCGACAGATAATGGCGTATCGCTTCAGGTGAACTGGCCAGCCAGAGTAAGTTTGAAAATGTGACTGTGGCAAAACGGGGAGCAACTGACTGGGGTAACTATGACTCTCTTAAGGTAGCCAAATGCCTCGTCAACAGGCGAAATACATCGGCAAACTCGAGAAGCTACCGGCAGGAGTACTGTGAAAGTCTTTATGTCGACAGATAATGGCGTATCGCTTCAGGTGAACTGGCCAGCCACAGTAAGCTTGAAAATGTGACTGTGGCAAAACTTGGAGCAACTGACTGGAGTAACTATGACTCTCTTAAGGTAGCCAAATGCCTCGTCAACAGGCGAAAAAATGGGCAAACTCGAGACGCTACCGGCAGGAGTACTGTGAAAGTCTATATATTGACAGATAATTGCGTATCGCTTCAGGTGAGCTGCTAGAGGAAGCTTGAAAATGTGACTGTGGTAAAACGGGGAACAAATGACTGGCGTAACTCTGACTCTCTTAAGGTACCCAAATGCCTCGCCAACAGGCGAAACACAGCGGCAAACTCGACAAGCTCCCGGCAGGAGTACCGTGAAAGTCTTTATGTCGACAGATAATGGCGTATCGCTTCAGGTGAACTGGCCAGCCAGAGTAAGTTTGAAAATGTGACTGTGGCAAAACGGGGAGCAACTGACTGGGGTAACTATGACTCTCTTAAGGTAGCCAAATGCCTCGTCAACAGGCGAAATACATCGGCAAACTCGAGAAGCTACCGGCAGGAGTACTGTGAAAGTCTTTATGTCGACAGATAATGGCGTATCGCTTCAGGTGAACTGGCCAGCCACAGTAAGCTTGAAAATGTGACTGTGGCAAAACTTGGAGCAACTGACTGGAGTAACTATGACTCTCTTAAGGTAGCCAAATGCCTCGTCAACAGGCGAAAAAAATGGGCAAACTCGAGACGCTACCGGCAGGAGTACTGTGAAAGTCTATATATTGACAGATAATTGCGTATCGCTTCAGGTGAGCTGCTAGAGGAAGCTTGAAAATGTGACTGTGGTAAAACGGGGAACAAATGACTGGCGTAACTCTGACTCTCTTAAGGTACCCAAATGCCTCGCCAACAGGCGAAACACAGCGGCAAACTCGACAAGCTCCCGGCAGGAGTACCGTGAAAGTCTTTATGTCGACAGATAATGGCGTATCGCTTCAGGTGAACTGGCCAGCCAGAGTAAGTTTGAAAATGTGACTGTGGCAAAACGGGGAGCAACTGACTGGGGTAACTATGACTCTCTTAAGGTAGCCAAATGCCTCGTCAACAGGCGAAATACATCGGCAAACTCGAGAAGCTACCGGCAGGAGTACTGTGAAAGTCTTTATGTCGACAGATAATGGCGTATCGCTTCAGGTGAACTGGCCAGCCACAGTAAGCTTGAAAATGTGACTGTGGCAAAACTTGGAGCAACTGACTGGAGTAACTATGACTCTCTTAAGGTAGCCAAATGCCTCGTCAACAGGCGAAAAAAATGGGCAAACTCGAGACGCTACCGGCAGGAGTACTGTGAAAGTCTATATATTGACAGATAATTGCGTATCGCTTCAGGTGAGCTGCTAGAGGAAGCTTGAAAATGTGACTGTGGTAAAACGGGGAACAAATGACTGGCGTAACTCTGACTCTCTTAAGGTACCCAAATGCCTCGCCAACAGGCGAAACACAGCGGCAAACTCGACAAGCTCCCGGCAGGAGTACCGTGAAAGTCTTTATGTCGACAGATAATGGCGTATCGCTTCAGGTGAACTGGCCAGCCAGAGTAAGTTTGAAAATGTGACTGTGGCAAAACGGGGAGCAACTGACTGGGGTAACTATGACTCTCTTAAGGTAGCCAAATGCCTCGTCAACAGGCGAAATACATCGGCAAACTCGAGAAGCTACCGGCAGGAGTACTGTGAAAGTCTTTATGTCGACAGATAATGGCGTATCGCTTCAGGTGAACTGGCCAGCCACAGTAAGCTTGAAAATGTGACTGTGGCAAAACTTGGAGCAACTGACTGGAGTAACTATGACTCTCTTAAGGTAGCCAAATGCCTCGTCAACAGGCGAAAAAAATGGGCAAACTCGAGACGCTACCGGCAGGAGTACTGTGAAAGTCTATATATTGACAGATAATTGCGTATCGCTTCAGGTGAGCTGCTAGAGGAAGCTTGAAAATGTGACTGTGGTAAAACGGGGAACAAATGACTGGCGTAACTCTGACTCTCTTAAGGTACCCAAATGCCTCGCCAACAGGCGAAACACAGCGGCAAACTCGACAAGCTCCCGGCAGGAGTACCGTGAAAGTCTTTATGTCGACAGATAATGGCGTATCGCTTCAGGTGAACTGGCCAGCCACAGTAAGCTTGAAAATGTGACTGTGGCAAAACTTGGAGCAACTGACTGGAGTAACTATGACTCTCTTAAGGTAGCCAAATGCCTCGTCAACAGGCGAAAAAATGGGCAAACTCGAGACGCTACCGGCAGGAGTACTGTGAAAGTCTATATATTGACAGATAATTGCGTATCGCTTCAGGTGAGCTGCTAGAGGAAGCTTGAAAATGTGACTGTGGTAAAACGGGGAACAAATGACTGGCGTAACTCTGACTCTCTTAAGGTACCCAAATGCCTCGCCAACAGGCGAAACACAGCGGCAAACTCGACAAGCTCCCGGCAGGAGTACCGTGAAAGTCTTTATGTCGACAGATAATGGCGTATCGCTTCAGGTGAACTGGCCAGCCAGAGTAAGTTTGAAAATGTGACTGTGGCAAAACGGGGAGCAACTGACTGGGGTAACTATGACTCTCTTAAGGTAGCCAAATGCCTCGTCAACAGGCGAAATACATCGGCAAACTCGAGAAGCTACCGGCAGGAGTACTGTGAAAGTCTTTATGTCGACAGATAATGGCGTATCGCTTCAGGTGAACTGGCCAGCCACAGTAAGCTTGAAAATGTGACTGTGGCAAAACTTGGAGCAACTGACTGGAGTAACTATGACTCTCTTAAGGTAGCCAAATGCCTCGTCAACAGGCGAAAAAAATGGGCAAACTCGAGACGCTACCGGCAGGAGTACTGTGAAAGTCTATATATTGACAGATAATTGCGTATCGCTTCAGGTGAGCTGCTAGAGGAAGCTTGAAAATGTGACTGTGGTAAAACGGGGAACAAATGACTGGCGTAACTCTGACTCTCTTAAGGTACCCAAATGCCTCGCCAACAGGCGAAACACAGCGGCAAACTCGACAAGCTCCCGGCAGGAGTACCGAGAAAGTCTTTATGTCGACAGATAATGGCGTATCGCTTCAGGTGAACTGGCCAGCCAGAGTAAGTTTGAAAATGTGACTGTGGCAAAACGGGGAGCAACTGACTGGGGTAACTATGACTCTCTTAAGGTAGCCAAATGCCTCGTCAACAGGCGAAATACATCGGCAAACTCGAGAAGCTACCGGCAGGAGTACTGTGAAAGTCTTTATGTCGACAGATAATGGCGTATCGCTTCAGGTGAACTGGCCAGCCACAGTAAGCTTGAAAATGTGACTGTGGCAAAACTTGGAGCAACTGACTGGAGTAACTATGACTCTCTTAAGGTAGCCAAATGCCTCGTCAACAGGCGAAAAAAATGGGCAAACTCGAGACGCTACCGGCAGGAGTACTGTGAAAGTCTATATATTGACAGATAATTGCGTATCGCTTCAGGTGAGCTGCTAGAGGAAGCTTGAAAATGTGACTGTGGTAAAACGGGGAACAAATGACTGGCGTAACTCTGACTCTCTTAAGGTACCCAAATGCCTCGCCAACAGGCGAAACACAGCGGCAAACTCGACAAGCTCCCGGCAGGAGTACCGTGAAAGTCTTTATGTCGACAGATAATGGCGTATCGCTTCAGGTGAACTGGCCAGCCAGAGTAAGTTTGAAAATGTGACTGTGGCAAAACGGGGAGCAACTGACTGGGGTAACTATGACTCTCTTAAGGTAGCCAAATGCCTCGTCAACAGGCGAAATACATCGGCAAACTCGAGAAGCTACCGGCAGGAGTACTGTGAAAGTCTTTATGTCGACAGATAATGGCGTATCGCTTCAGGTGAACTGGCCAGCCACAGTAAGCTTGAAAATGTGACTGTGGCAAAACTTGGAGCAACTGACTGGAGTAACTATGACTCTCTTAAGGTAGCCAAATGCCTCGTCAACAGGCGAAAAAAATGGGCAAACTCGAGACGCTACCGGCAGGAGTACTGTGAAAGTCTATATATTGACAGATAATTGCGTATCGCTTCAGGTGAGCTGCTAGAGGAAGCTTGAAAATGTGACTGTGGTAAAACGGGGAACAAATGACTGGCGTAACTCTGACTCTCTTAAGGTACCCAAATGCCTCGCCAACAGGCGAAACACAGCGGCAAACTCGACAAGCTCCCGGCAGGAGTACCGTGAAAGTCTTTATGTCGACAGATAATGGCGTATCGCTTCAGGTGAACTGGCCAGCCAGAGTAAGTTTGAAAATGTGACTGTGGCAAAACGGGGAGCAACTGACTGGGGTAACTATGACTCTCTTAAGGTAGCCAAATGCCTCGTCAACAGGCGAAATACATCGGCAAACTCGAGAAGCTACCGGCAGGAGTACTGTGAAAGTCTTTATGTCGACAGATAATGGCGTATCGCTTCAGGTGAACTGGCCAGCCACAGTAAGCTTGAAAATGTGACTGTGGCAAAACTTGGAGCAACTGACTGGAGTAACTATGACTCTCTTAAGGTAGCCAAATGCCTCGTCAACAGGCGAAAAAATGGGCAAACTCGAGACGCTACCGGCAGGAGTACTGTGAAAGTCTATATATTGACAGATAATTGCGTATCGCTTCAGGTGAGCTGCTAGAGGAAGCTTGAAAATGTGACTGTGGTAAAACGGGGAACAAATGACTGGCGTAACTCTGACTCTCTTAAGGTACCCAAATGCCTCGCCAACAGGCGAAACACAGCGGCAAACTCGACAAGCTCCCGGCAGGAGTACCGTGAAAGTCTTTATGTCGACAGATAATGGCGTATCGCTTCAGGTGAACTGGCCAGCCACAGTAAGCTTGAAAATGTGACTGTGGCAAAACTTGGAGCAACTGACTGGAGTAACTATGACTCTCTTAAGGTAGCCAAATGCCTCGTCAACAGGCGAAAAAATGGGCAAACTCGAGACGCTACCGGCAGGAGTACTGTGAAAGTCTATATATTGACAGATAATTGCGTATCGCTTCAGGTGAGCTGCTAGAGGAAGCTTGAAAATGTGACTGTGGTAAAACGGGGAACAAATGACTGGCGTAACTCTGACTCTCTTAAGGTACCCAAATGCCTCGCCAACAGGCGAAACACAGCGGCAAACTCGACAAGCTCCCGGCAGGAGTACCGTGAAAGTCTTTATGTCGACAGATAATGGCGTATCGCTTCAGGTGAACTGGCCAGCCAGAGTAAGTTTGAAAATGTGACTGTGGCAAAACGGGGAGCAACTGACTGGGGTAACTATGACTCTCTTAAGGTAGCCAAATGCCTCGTCAACAGGCGAAATACATCGGCAAACTCGAGAAGCTACCGGCAGGAGTACTGTGAAAGTCTTTATGTCGACAGATAATGGCGTATCGCTTCAGGTGAACTGGCCAGCCACAGTAAGCTTGAAAATGTGACTGTGGCAAAACTTGGAGCAACTGACTGGAGTAACTATGACTCTCTTAAGGTAGCCAAATGCCTCGTCAACAGGCGAAAAAAATGGGCAAACTCGAGACGCTACCGGCAGGAGTACTGTGAAAGTCTATATATTGACAGATAATTGCGTATCGCTTCAGGTGAGCTGCTAGAGGAAGCTTGAAAATGTGACTGTGGTAAAACGGGGAACAAATGACTGGCGTAACTCTGACTCTCTTAAGGTACCCAAATGCCTCGCCAACAGGCGAAACACAGCGGCAAACTCGACAAGCTCCCGGCAGGAGTACCGTGAAAGTCTTTATGTCGACAGATAATGGCGTATCGCTTCAGGTGAACTGGCCAGCCAGAGTAAGTTTGAAAATGTGACTGTGGCAAAACGGGGAGCAACTGACTGGGGTAACTATGACTCTCTTAAGGTAGCCAAATGCCTCGTCAACAGGCGAAATACATCGGCAAACTCGAGAAGCTACCGGCAGGAGTACTGTGAAAGTCTTTATGTCGACAGATAATGGCGTATCGCTTCAGGTGAACTGGCCAGCCACAGTAAGCTTGAAAATGTGACTGTGGCAAAACTTGGAGCAACTGACTGGAGTAACTATGACTCTCTTAAGGTAGCCAAATGCCTCGTCAACAGGCGAAAAAAATGGGCAAACTCGAGACGCTACCGGCAGGAGTACTGTGAAAGTCTATATATTGACAGATAATTGCGTATCGCTTCAGGTGAGCTGCTAGAGGAAGCTTGAAAATGTGACTGTGGTAAAACGGGGAACAAATGACTGGCGTAACTCTGACTCTCTTAAGGTACCCAAATGCCTCGCCAACAGGCGAAACACAGCGGCAAACTCGACAAGCTCCCGGCAGGAGTACCGTGAAAGTCTTTATGTCGACAGATAATGGCGTATCGCTTCAGGTGAACTGGCCAGCCAGAGTAAGTTTGAAAATGTGACTGTGGCAAAACGGG
Organism: Schistocerca piceifrons; assembly: GCF_021461385.2. Classification (NCBI taxonomy): domain Eukaryota; kingdom Metazoa; phylum Arthropoda; class Insecta; order Orthoptera; family Acrididae; genus Schistocerca; species Schistocerca piceifrons. The sequence continues at coordinate 21,784 of NW_025727029.1, read as the reverse complement.
GAGCAACTGACTGGGGTAACTATGACTCTCTTAAGGTAGCCAAATGCCTCGTCAACAGGCGAAATACATCGGCAAACTCGAGAAGCTACCGGCAGGAGTACTGTGAAAGTCTTTATGTCGACAGATAATGGCGTATCGCTTCAGGTGAACTGGCCAGCCACAGTAAGCTTGAAAATGTGACTGTGGCAAAACTTGGAGCAACTGACTGGAGTAACTATGACTCTCTTAAGGTAGCCAAATGCCTCGTCAACAGGCGAAAAAAATGGGCAAACTCGAGACGCTACCGGCAGGAGTACTGTGAAAGTCTATATATTGACAGATAATTGCGTATCGCTTCAGGTGAGCTGCTAGAGGAAGCTTGAAAATGTGACTGTGGTAAAACGGGGAACAAATGACTGGCGTAACTCTGACTCTCTTAAGGTACCCAAATGCCTCGCCAACAGGCGAAACACAGCGGCAAACTCGACAAGCTCCCGGCAGGAGTACCGTGAAAGTCTTTATGTCGACAGATAATGGCGTATCGCTTCAGGTGAACTGGCCAGCCAGAGTAAGTTTGAAAATGTGACTGTGGCAAAACGGGGAGCAACTGACTGGGGTAACTATGACTCTCTTAAGGTAGCCAAATGCCTCGTCAACAGGCGAAATACATCGGCAAACTCGAGAAGCTACCGGCAGGAGTACTGTGAAAGTCTTTATGTCGACAGATAATGGCGTATCGCTTCAGGTGAACTGGCCAGCCACAGTAAGCTTGAAAATGTGACTGTGGCAAAACTTGGAGCAACTGACTGGAGTAACTATGACTCTCTTAAGGTAGCCAAATGCCTCGTCAACAGGCGAAAAAAATGGGCAAACTCGAGACGCTACCGGCAGGAGTACTGTGAAAGTCTATATATTGACAGATAATTGCGTATCGCTTCAGGTGAGCTGCTAGAGGAAGCTTGAAAATGTGACTGTGGTAAAACGGGGAACAAATGACTGGCGTAACTCTGACTCTCTTAAGGTACCCAAATGCCTCGCCAACAGGCGAAACACAGCGGCAAACTCGACAAGCTCCCGGCAGGAGTACCGTGAAAGTCTTTATGTCGACAGATAATGGCGTATCGCTTCAGGTGAACTGGCCAGCCAGAGTAAGTTTGAAAATGTGACTGTGGCAAAACGGGGAGCAACTGACTGGGGTAACTATGACTCTCTTAAGGTAGCCAAATGCCTCGTCAACAGGCGAAATACATCGGCAAACTCGAGAAGCTACCGGCAGGAGTACTGTGAAAGTCTTTATGTCGACAGATAATGGCGTATCGCTTCAGGTGAACTGGCCAGCCACAGTAAGCTTGAAAATGTGACTGTGGCAAAACTTGGAGCAACTGACTGGAGTAACTATGACTCTCTTAAGGTAGCCAAATGCCTCGTCAACAGGCGAAAAAAATGGGCAAACTCGAGACGCTACCGGCAGGAGTACTGTGAAAGTCTATATATTGACAGATAATTGCGTATCGCTTCAGGTGAGCTGCTAGAGGAAGCTTGAAAATGTGACTGTGGTAAAACGGGGAACAAATGACTGGCGTAACTCTGACTCTCTTAAGGTACCCAAATGCCTCGCCAACAGGCGAAACACAGCGGCAAACTCGACAAGCTCCCGGCAGGAGTACCGTGAAAGTCTTTATGTCGACAGATAATGGCGTATCGCTTCAGGTGAACTGGCCAGCCAGAGTAAGTTTGAAAATGTGACTGTGGCAAAACGGGGAGCAACTGACTGGGGTAACTATGACTCTCTTAAGGTAGCCAAATGCCTCGTCAACAGGCGAAATACATCGGCAAACTCGAGAAGCTACCGGCAGGAGTACTGTGAAAGTCTTTATGTCGACAGATAATGGCGTATCGCTTCAGGTGAACTGGCCAGCCACAGTAAGCTTGAAAATGTGACTGTGGCAAAACTTGGAGCAACTGACTGGAGTAACTATGACTCTCTTAAGGTAGCCAAATGCCTCGTCAACAGGCGAAAAAATGGGCAAACTCGAGACGCTACCGGCAGGAGTACTGTGAAAGTCTATATATTGACAGATAATTGCGTATCGCTTCAGGTGAGCTGCTAGAGGAAGCTTGAAAATGTGACTGTGGTAAAACGGGGAACAAATGACTGGCGTAACTCTGACTCTCTTAAGGTACCCAAATGCCTCGCCAACAGGCGAAACACAGCGGCAAACTCGACAAGCTCCCGGCAGGAGTACCGTGAAAGTCTTTATGTCGACAGATAATGGCGTATCGCTTCAGGTGAACTGGCCAGCCACAGTAAGCTTGAAAATGTGACTGTGGCAAAACTTGGAGCAACTGACTGGAGTAACTATGACTCTCTTAAGGTAGCCAAATGCCTCGTCAACAGGCGAAAAAATGGGCAAACTCGAGACGCTACCGGCAGGAGTACTGTGAAAGTCTATATATTGACAGATAATTGCGTATCGCTTCAGGTGAGCTGCTAGAGGAAGCTTGAAAATGTGACTGTGGTAAAACGGGGAACAAATGACTGGCGTAACTCTGACTCTCTTAAGGTACCCAAATGCCTCGCCAACAGGCGAAACACAGCGGCAAACTCGACAAGCTCCCGGCAGGAGTACCGTGAAAGTCTTTATGTCGACAGATAATGGCGTATCGCTTCAGGTGAACTGGCCAGCCAGAGTAAGTTTGAAAATGTGACTGTGGCAAAACGGGGAGCAACTGACTGGGGTAACTATGACTCTCTTAAGGTAGCCAAATGCCTCGTCAACAGGCGAAATACATCGGCAAACTCGAGAAGCTACCGGCAGGAGTACTGTGAAAGTCTTTATGTCGACAGATAATGGCGTATCGCTTCAGGTGAACTGGCCAGCCACAGTAAGCTTGAAAATGTGACTGTGGCAAAACTTGGAGCAACTGACTGGAGTAACTATGACTCTCTTAAGGTAGCCAAATGCCTCGTCAACAGGCGAAAAAAATGGGCAAACTCGAGACGCTACCGGCAGGAGTACTGTGAAAGTCTATATATTGACAGATAATTGCGTATCGCTTCAGGTGAGCTGCTAGAGGAAGCTTGAAAATGTGACTGTGGTAAAACGGGGAACAAATGACTGGCGTAACTCTGACTCTCTTAAGGTACCCAAATGCCTCGCCAACAGGCGAAACACAGCGGCAAACTCGACAAGCTCCCGGCAGGAGTACCGTGAAAGTCTTTATGTCGACAGATAATGGCGTATCGCTTCAGGTGAACTGGCCAGCCAGAGTAAGTTTGAAAATGTGACTGTGGCAAAACGGGGAGCAACTGACTGGGGTAACTATGACTCTCTTAAGGTAGCCAAATGCCTCGTCAACAGGCGAAATACATCGGCAAACTCGAGAAGCTACCGGCAGGAGTACTGTGAAAGTCTTTATGTCGACAGATAATGGCGTATCGCTTCAGGTGAACTGGCCAGCCACAGTAAGCTTGAAAATGTGACTGTGGCAAAACTTGGAGCAACTGACTGGAGTAACTATGACTCTCTTAAGGTAGCCAAATGCCTCGTCAACAGGCGAAAAAAATGGGCAAACTCGAGACGCTACCGGCAGGAGTACTGTGAAAGTCTATATATTGACAGATAATTGCGTATCGCTTCAGGTGAGCTGCTAGAGGAAGCTTGAAAATGTGACTGTGGTAAAACGGGGAACAAATGACTGGCGTAACTCTGACTCTCTTAAGGTACCCAAATGCCTCGCCAACAGGCGAAACACAGCGGCAAACTCGACAAGCTCCCGGCAGGAGTACCGTGAAAGTCTTTATGTCGACAGATAATGGCGTATCGCTTCAGGTGAACTGGCCAGCCAGAGTAAGTTTGAAAATGTGACTGTGGCAAAACGGGGAGCAACTGACTGGGGTAACTATGACTCTCTTAAGGTAGCCAAATGCCTCGTCAACAGGCGAAATACATCGGCAAACTCGAGAAGCTACCGGCAGGAGTACTGTGAAAGTCTTTATGTCGACAGATAATGGCGTATCGCTTCAGGTGAACTGGCCAGCCACAGTAAGCTTGAAAATGTGACTGTGGCAAAACTTGGAGCAACTGACTGGAGTAACTATGACTCTCTTAAGGTAGCCAAATGCCTCGTCAACAGGCGAAAAAAATGGGCAAACTCGAGACGCTACCGGCAGGAGTACTGTGAAAGTCTATATATTGACAGATAATTGCGTATCGCTTCAGGTGAGCTGCTAGAGGAAGCTTGAAAATGTGACTGTGGTAAAACGGGGAACAAATGACTGGCGTAACTCTGACTCTCTTAAGGTACCCAAATGCCTCGCCAACAGGCGAAACACAGCGGCAAACTCGACAAGCTCCCGGCAGGAGTACCGTGAAAGTCTTTATGTCGACAGATAATGGCGTATCGCTTCAGGTGAACTGGCCAGCCAGAGTAAGTTTGAAAATGTGACTGTGGCAAAACGGGGAGCAACTGACTGGGGTAACTATGACTCTCTTAAGGTAGCCAAATGCCTCGTCAACAGGCGAAATACATCGGCAAACTCGAGAAGCTACCGGCAGGAGTACTGTGAAAGTCTTTATGTCGACAGATAATGGCGTATCGCTTCAGGTGAACTGGCCAGCCACAGTAAGCTTGAAAATGTGACTGTGGCAAAACTTGGAGCAACTGACTGGAGTAACTATGACTCTCTTAAGGTAGCCAAATGCCTCGTCAACAGGCGAAAAAAATGGGCAAACTCGAGACGCTACCGGCAGGAGTACTGTGAAAGTCTATATATTGACAGATAATTGCGTATCGCTTCAGGTGAGCTGCTAGAGGAAGCTTGAAAATGTGACTGTGGTAAAACGGGGAACAAATGACTGGCGTAACTCTGACTCTCTTAAGGTACCCAAATGCCTCGCCAACAGGCGAAACACAGCGGCAAACTCGACAAGCTCCCGGCAGGAGTACCGTGAAAGTCTTTATGTCGACAGATAATGGCGTATCGCTTCAGGTGAACTGGCCAGCCACAGTAAGCTTGAAAATGTGACTGTGGCAAAACTTGGAGCAACTGACTGGAGTAACTATGACTCTCTTAAGGTAGCCAAATGCCTCGTCAACAGGCGAAAAAATGGGCAAACTCGAGACGCTACCGGCAGGAGTACTGTGAAAGTCTATATATTGACAGATAATTGCGTATCGCTTCAGGTGAGCTGCTAGAGGAAGCTTGAAAATGTGACTGTGGTAAAACGGGGAACAAATGACTGGCGTAACTCTGACTCTCTTAAGGTACCCAAATGCCTCGCCAACAGGCGAAACACAGCGGCAAACTCGACAAGCTCCCGGCAGGAGTACCGTGAAAGTCTTTATGTCGACAGATAATGGCGTATCGCTTCAGGTGAACTGGCCAGCCACAGTAAGCTTGAAAATGTGACTGTGGCAAAACTTGGAGCAACTGACTGGAGTAACTATGACTCTCTTAAGGTAGCCAAATGCCTCGTCAACAGGCGAAAAAATGGGCAAACTCGAGACGCTACCGGCAGGAGTACTGTGAAAGTCTATATATTGACAGATAATTGCGTATCGCTTCAGGTGAGCTGCTAGAGGAAGCTTGAAAATGTGACTGTGGTAAAACGGGGAACAAATGACTGGCGTAACTCTGACTCTCTTAAGGTACCCAAATGCCTCGCCAACAGGCGAAACACAGCGGCAAACTCGACAAGCTCCCGGCAGGAGTACCGTGAAAGTCTTTATGTCGACAGATAATGGCGTATCGCTTCAGGTGAACTGGCCAGCCAGAGTAAGTTTGAAAATGTGACTGTGGCAAAACGGGGAGCAACTGACTGGGGTAACTATGACTCTCTTAAGGTAGCCAAATGCCTCGTCAACAGGCGAAATACATCGGCAAACTCGAGAAGCTACCGGCAGGAGTACTGTGAAAGTCTTTATGTCGACAGATAATGGCGTATCGCTTCAGGTGAACTGGCCAGCCACAGTAAGCTTGAAAATGTGACTGTGGCAAAACTTGGAGCAACTGACTGGAGTAACTATGACTCTCTTAAGGTAGCCAAATGCCTCGTCAACAGGCGAAAAAAATGGGCAAACTCGAGACGCTACCGGCAGGAGTACTGTGAAAGTCTATATATTGACAGATAATTGCGTATCGCTTCAGGTGAGCTGCTAGAGGAAGCTTGAAAATGTGACTGTGGTAAAACGGGGAACAAATGACTGGCGTAACTCTGACTCTCTTAAGGTACCCAAATGCCTCGCCAACAGGCGAAACACAGCGGCAAACTCGACAAGCTCCCGGCAGGAGTACCGTGAAAGTCTTTATGTCGACAGATAATGGCGTATCGCTTCAGGTGAACTGGCCAGCCAGAGTAAGTTTGAAAATGTGACTGTGGCAAAACGGGGAGCAACTGACTGGGGTAACTATGACTCTCTTAAGGTAGCCAAATGCCTCGTCAACAGGCGAAATACATCGGCAAACTCGAGAAGCTACCGGCAGGAGTACTGTGAAAGTCTTTATGTCGACAGATAATGGCGTATCGCTTCAGGTGAACTGGCCAGCCACAGTAAGCTTGAAAATGTGACTGTGGCAAAACTTGGAGCAACTGACTGGAGTAACTATGACTCTCTTAAGGTAGCCAAATGCCTCGTCAACAGGCGAAAAAAATGGGCAAACTCGAGACGCTACCGGCAGGAGTACTGTGAAAGTCTATATATTGACAGATAATTGCGTATCGCTTCAGGTGAGCTGCTAGAGGAAGCTTGAAAATGTGACTGTGGTAAAACGGGGAACAAATGACTGGCGTAACTCTGACTCTCTTAAGGTACCCAAATGCCTCGCCAACAGGCGAAACACAGCGGCAAACTCGACAAGCTCCCGGCAGGAGTACCGTGAAAGTCTTTATGTCGACAGATAATGGCGTATCGCTTCAGGTGAACTGGCCAGCCAGAGTAAGTTTGAAAATGTGACTGTGGCAAAACGGGGAGCAACTGACTGGGGTAACTATGACTCTCTTAAGGTAGCCAAATGCCTCGTCAACAGGCGAAATACATCGGCAAACTCGAGAAGCTACCGGCAGGAGTACTGTGAAAGTCTTTATGTCGACAGATAATGGCGTATCGCTTCAGGTGAACTGGCCAGCCACAGTAAGCTTGAAAATGTGACTGTGGCAAAACTTGGAGCAACTGACTGGAGTAACTATGACTCTCTTAAGGTAGCCAAATGCCTCGTCAACAGGCGAAAAAAATGGGCAAACTCGAGACGCTACCGGCAGGAGTACTGTGAAAGTCTATATATTGACAGATAATTGCGTATCGCTTCAGGTGAGCTGCTAGAGGAAGCTTGAAAATGTGACTGTGGTAAAACGGGGAACAAATGACTGGCGTAACTCTGACTCTCTTAAGGTACCCAAATGCCTCGCCAACAGGCGAAACACAGCGGCAAACTCGACAAGCTCCCGGCAGGAGTACCGTGAAAGTCTTTATGTCGACAGATAATGGCGTATCGCTTCAGGTGAACTGGCCAGCCAGAGTAAGTTTGAAAATGTGACTGTGGCAAAACGGGGAGCAACTGACTGGGGTAACTATGACTCTCTTAAGGTAGCCAAATGCCTCGTCAACAGGCGAAATACATCGGCAAACTCGAGAAGCTACCGGCAGGAGTACTGTGAAAGTCTTTATGTCGACAGATAATGGCGTATCGCTTCAGGTGAACTGGCCAGCCACAGTAAGCTTGAAAATGTGACTGTGGCAAAACTTGGAGCAACTGACTGGAGTAACTATGACTCTCTTAAGGTAGCCAAATGCCTCGTCAACAGGCGAAAAAAATGGGCAAACTCGAGACGCTACCGGCAGGAGTACTGTGAAAGTCTATATATTGACAGATAATTGCGTATCGCTTCAGGTGAGCTGCTAGAGGAAGCTTGAAAATGTGACTGTGGTAAAACGGGGAACAAATGACTGGCGTAACTCTGACTCTCTTAAGGTACCCAAATGCCTCGCCAACAGGCGAAACACAGCGGCAAACTCGACAAGCTCCCGGCAGGAGTACCGTGAAAGTCTTTATGTCGACAGATAATGGCGTATCGCTTCAGGTGAACTGGCCAGCCAGAGTAAGTTTGAAAATGTGACTGTGGCAAAACGGGGAGCAACTGACTGGGGTAACTATGACTCTCTTAAGGTAGCCAAATGCCTCGTCAACAGGCGAAATACATCGGCAAACTCGAGAAGCTACCGGCAGGAGTACTGTGAAAGTCTTTATGTCGACAGATAATGGCGTATCGCTTCAGGTGAACTGGCCAGCCACAGTAAGCTTGAAAATGTGACTGTGGCAAAACTTGGAGCAACTGACTGGAGTAACTATGACTCTCTTAAGGTAGCCAAATGCCTCGTCAACAGGCGAAAAAAATGGGCAAACTCGAGACGCTACCGGCAGGAGTACTGTGAAAGTCTATATATTGACAGATAATTGCGTATCGCTTCAGGTGAGCTGCTAGAGGAAGCTTGAAAATGTGACTGTGGTAAAACGGGGAACAAATGACTGGCGTAACTCTGACTCTCTTAAGGTACCCAAATGCCTCGCCAACAGGCGAAACACAGCGGCAAACTCGACAAGCTCCCGGCAGGAGTACCGTGAAAGTCTTTATGTCGACAGATAATGGCGTATCGCTTCAGGTGAACTGGCCAGCCAGAGTAAGTTTGAAAATGTGACTGTGGCAAAACGGGGAGCAACTGACTGGGGTAACTATGACTCTCTTAAGGTAGCCAAATGCCTCGTCAACAGGCGAAATACATCGGCAAACTCGAGAAGCTACCGGCAGGAGTACTGTGAAAGTCTTTATGTCGACAGATAATGGCGTATCGCTTCAGGTGAACTGGCCAGCCACAGTAAGCTTGAAAATGTGACTGTGGCAAAACTTGGAGCAACTGACTGGAGTAACTATGACTCTCTTAAGGTAGCCAAATGCCTCGTCAACAGGCGAAAAAATGGGCAAACTCGAGACGCTACCGGCAGGAGTACTGTGAAAGTCTATATATTGACAGATAATTGCGTATCGCTTCAGGTGAGCTGCTAGAGGAAGCTTGAAAATGTGACTGTGGTAAAACGGGGAACAAATGACTGGCGTAACTCTGACTCTCTTAAGGTACCCAAATGCCTCGCCAACAGGCGAAACACAGCGGCAAACTCGACAAGCTCCCGGCAGGAGTACCGTGAAAGTCTTTATGTCGACAGATAATGGCGTATCGCTTCAGGTGAACTGGCCAGCCACAGTAAGCTTGAAAATGTGACTGTGGCAAAACTTGGAGCAACTGACTGGAGTAACTATGACTCTCTTAAGGTAGCCAAATGCCTCGTCAACAGGCGAAAAAATGGGCAAACTCGAGACGCTACCGGCAGGAGTACTGTGAAAGTCTATATATTGACAGATAATTGCGTATCGCTTCAGGTGAGCTGCTAGAGGAAGCTTGAAAATGTGACTGTGGTAAAACGGGGAACAAATGACTGGCGTAACTCTGACTCTCTTAAGGTACCCAAATGCCTCGCCAACAGGCGAAACACAGCGGCAAACTCGACAAGCTCCCGGCAGGAGTACCGTGAAAGTCTTTATGTCGACAGATAATGGCGTATCGCTTCAGGTGAACTGGCCAGCCAGAGTAAGTTTGAAAATGTGACTGTGGCAAAACGGGGAGCAACTGACTGGGGTAACTATGACTCTCTTAAGGTAGCCAAATGCCTCGTCAACAGGCGAAATACATCGGCAAACTCGAGAAGCTACCGGCAGGAGTACTGTGAAAGTCTTTATGTCGACAGATAATGGCGTATCGCTTCAGGTGAACTGGCCAGCCACAGTAAGCTTGAAAATGTGACTGTGGCAAAACTTGGAGCAACTGACTGGAGTAACTATGACTCTCTTAAGGTAGCCAAATGCCTCGTCAACAGGCGAAAAAAATGGGCAAACTCGAGACGCTACCGGCAGGAGTACTGTGAAAGTCTATATATTGACAGATAATTGCGTATCGCTTCAGGTGAGCTGCTAGAGGAAGCTTGAAAATGTGACTGTGGTAAAACGGGGAACAAATGACTGGCGTAACTCTGACTCTCTTAAGGTACCCAAATGCCTCGCCAACAGGCGAAACACAGCGGCAAACTCGACAAGCTCCCGGCAGGAGTACCGTGAAAGTCTTTATGTCGACAGATAATGGCGTATCGCTTCAGGTGAACTGGCCAGCCAGAGTAAGTTTGAAAATGTGACTGTGGCAAAACGGGGAGCAACTGACTGGGGTAACTATGACTCTCTTAAGGTAGCCAAATGCCTCGTCAACAGGCGAAATACATCGGCAAACTCGAGAAGCTACCGGCAGGAGTACTGTGAAAGTCTTTATGTCGACAGATAATGGCGTATCGCTTCAGGTGAACTGGCCAGCCACAGTAAGCTTGAAAATGTGACTGTGGCAAAACTTGGAGCAACTGACTGGAGTAACTATGACTCTCTTAAGGTAGCCAAATGCCTCGTCAACAGGCGAAAAAAATGGGCAAACTCGAGACGCTACCGGCAGGAGTACTGTGAAAGTCTATATATTGACAGATAATTGCGTATCGCTTCAGGTGAGCTGCTAGAGGAAGCTTGAAAATGTGACTGTGGTAAAACGGGGAACAAATGACTGGCGTAACTCTGACTCTCTTAAGGTACCCAAATGCCTCGCCAACAGGCGAAACACAGCGGCAAACTCGACAAGCTCCCGGCAGGAGTACCGTGAAAGTCTTTATGTCGACAGATAATGGCGTATCGCTTCAGGTGAACTGGCCAGCCAGAGTAAGTTTGAAAATGTGACTGTGGCAAAACGGGGAGCAACTGACTGGGGTAACTATGACTCTCTTAAGGTAGCCAAATGCCTCGTCAACAGGCGAAATACATCGGCAAACTCGAGAAGCTACCGGCAGGAGTACTGTGAAAGTCTTTATGTCGACAGATAATGGCGTATCGCTTCAGGTGAACTGGCCAGCCACAGTAAGCTTGAAAATGTGACTGTGGCAAAACTTGGAGCAACTGACTGGAGTAACTATGACTCTCTTAAGGTAGCCAAATGCCTCGTCAACAGGCGAAAAAAATGGGCAAACTCGAGACGCTACCGGCAGGAGTACTGTGAAAGTCTATATATTGACAGATAATTGCGTATCGCTTCAGGTGAGCTGCTAGAGGAAGCTTGAAAATGTGACTGTGGTAAAACGGGGAACAAATGACTGGCGTAACTCTGACTCTCTTAAGGTACCCAAATGCCTCGCCAACAGGCGAAACACAGCGGCAAACTCGACAAGCTCCCGGCAGGAGTACCGTGAAAGTCTTTATGTCGACAGATAATGGCGTATCGCTTCAGGTGAACTGGCCAGCCAGAGTAAGTTTGAAAATGTGACTGTGGCAAAACGGGGAGCAACTGACTGGGGTAACTATGACTCTCTTAAGGTAGCCAAATGCCTCGTCAACAGGCGAAATACATCGGCAAACTCGAGAAGCTACCGGCAGGAGTACTGTGAAAGTCTTTATGTCGACAGATAATGGCGTATCGCTTCAGGTGAACTGGCCAGCCACAGTAAGCTTGAAAATGTGACTGTGGCAAAACTTGGAGCAACTGACTGGAGTAACTATGACTCTCTTAAGGTAGCCAAATGCCTCGTCAACAGGCGAAAAAAATGGGCAAACTCGAGACGCTACCGGCAGGAGTACTGTGAAAGTCTATATATTGACAGATAATTGCGTATCGCTTCAGGTGAGCTGCTAGAGGAAGCTTGAAAATGTGACTGTGGTAAAACGGGGAACAAATGACTGGCGTAACTCTGACTCTCTTAAGGTACCCAAATGCCTCGCCAACAGGCGAAACACAGCGGCAAACTCGACAAGCTCCCGGCAGGAGTACCGTGAAAGTCTTTATGTCGACAGATAATGGCGTATCGCTTCAGGTGAACTGGCCAGCCACAGTAAGCTTGAAAATGTGACTGTGGCAAAAACTTGGAGCAACTGACTGGAGTAACTATGACTCTCTTAAGGTAGCCAAATGCCTCGTCAACAGGCGAAAAAATGGGCAAACTCGAGACGCTACCGGCAGGAGTACTGTGAAAGTCTATATATTGACAGATAATTGCGTATCGCTTCAGGTGAGCTGCTAGAGGAAGCTTGAAAATGTGACTGTGGTAAAACGGGGAACAAATGACTGGCGTAACTCTGACTCTCTTAAGGTACCCAAATGCCTCGCCAACAGGCGAAACACAGCGGCAAACTCGACAAGCTCCCGGCAGGAGTACCGTGAAAGTCTTTATGTCGACAGATAATGGCGTATCGCTTCAGGTGAACTGGCCAGCCAGAGTAAGTTTGAAAATGTGACTGTGGCAAAACGGGGAGCAACTGACTGGGGTAACTATGACTCTCTTAAGGTAGCCAAATGCCTCGTCAACAGGCGAAATACATCGGCAAACTCGAGAAGCTACCGGCAGGAGTACTGTGAAAGTCTTTATGTCGACAGATAATGGCGTATCGCTTCAGGTGAACTGGCCAGCCACAGTAAGCTTGAAAATGTGACTGTGGCAAAACTTGGAGCAACTGACTGGAGTAACTATGACTCTCTTAAGGTAGCCAAATGCCTCGTCAACAGGCGAAAAAAATGGGCAAACTCGAGACGCTACCGGCAGGAGTACTGTGAAAGTCTATATATTGACAGATAATTGCGTATCGCTTCAGGTGAGCTGCTAGAGGAAGCTTGAAAATGTGACTGTGGTAAAACGGGGAACAAATGACTGGCGTAACTCTGACTCTCTTAAGGTACCCAAATGCCTCGCCAACAGGCGAAACACAGCGGCAAACTCGACAAGCTCCCGGCAGGAGTACCGTGAAAGTCTTTATGTCGACAGATAATGGCGTATCGCTTCAGGTGAACTGGCCAGCCAGAGTAAGTTTGAAAATGTGACTGTGGCAAAACGGGGAGCAACTGACTGGGGTAACTATGACTCTCTTAAGGTAGCCAAATGCCTCGTCAACAGGCGAAATACATCGGCAAACTCGAGAAGCTACCGGCAGGAGTACTGTGAAAGTCTTTATGTCGACAGATAATGGCGTATCGCTTCAGGTGAACTGGCCAGCCACAGTAAGCTTGAAAATGTGACTGTGGCAAAACTTGGAGCAACTGACTGGAGTAACTATGACTCTCTTAAGGTAGCCAAATGCCTCGTCAACAGGCGAAAAAAATGGGCAAACTCGAGACGCTACCGGCAGGAGTACTGTGAAAGTCTATATATTGACAGATAATTGCGTATCGCTTCAGGTGAGCTGCTAGAGGAAGCTTGAAATGTGACTGTGGTAAAACGGGGAACAAATGACTGGCGTAACTCTGACTCTCTTAAGGTACCCAAATGCCTCGCCAACAGGCGAAACACAGCGGCAAACTCGACAAGCTCCCGGCAGGAGTACCGTGAAAGTCTTTATGTCGACAGATAATGGCGTATCGCTTCAGGTGAACTGGCCAGCCAGAGTAAGTTTGAAAATGTGACTGTGGCAAAACGGGGAGCAACTGACTGGGGTAACTATGACTCTCTTAAGGTAGCCAAATGCCTCGTCAACAGGCGAAATACATCGGCAAACTCGAGAAGCTACCGGCAGGAGTACTGTGAAAGTCTTTATGTCGACAGATAATGGCGTATCGCTTCAGGTGAACTGGCCAGCCACAGTAAGCTTGAAAATGTGACTGTGGCAAAACTTGGAGCAACTGACTGGAGTAACTATGACTCTCTTAAGGTAGCCAAATGCCTCGTCAACAGGCGAAAAAAATGGGCAAACTCGAGACGCCTACCGGCAGGAGTACTGTGAAAGTCTATATATTGACAGATAATTGCGTATCGCTTCAGGTGAGCTGCTAGAGGAAGCTTGAAAATGTGACTGTGGTAAAACGGGGAACAAATGACTGGCGTAACTCTGACTCTCTTAAGGTACCCAAATGCCTCGCCAACAGGCGAAACACAGCGGCAAACTCGACAAGCTCCCGGCAGGAGTACCGTGAAAGTCTTTATGTCGACAGATAATGGCGTATCGCTTCAGGTGAACTGGCCAGCCAGAGTAAGTTTAAAATGTGACTGTGGCAAAACGGGGAGCAACTGACTGGGGTAACTATGACTCTCTTAAGGTAGCCAAATGCCTCGTCAACAGGCGAAATACATCGGCAAACTCGAGAAGCTACCGGCAGGAGTACTGTGAAAGTCTTTATGTCGACAGATAATGGCGTATCGCTTCAGGTGAACTGGCCAGCCACAGTAAGCTTGAAAATGTGACTGTGGCAAAACTTGGAGCAACTGACTGGAGTAACTATGACTCTCTTAAGGTAGCCAAATGCCTCGTCAACAGGCGAAAAAATGGGCAAACTCGAGACGCTACCGGCAGGAGTACTGTGAAAGTCTATATATTGACAGATAATTGCGTATCGCTTCAGGTGAGCTGCTAGAGGAAGCTTGAAAATGTGACTGTGGTAAAACGGGGAACAAATGACTGGCGTAACTCTGACTCTCTTAAGGTACCCAAATGCCTCGCCAACAGGCGAAACACAGCGGCAAACTCGACAAGCTCCCGGCAGGAGTACCGTGAAAGTCTTTATGTCGACAGATAATGGCGTATCGCTTCAGGTGAACTGGCCAGCCACAGTAAGCTTGAAAATGTGACTGTGGCAAAACTTGGAGCAACTGACTGGAGTAACTATGACTCTCTTAAGGTAGCCAAATGCCTCGTCAACAGGCGAAAAAATGGGCAAACTCGAGACGCTACCGGCAGGAGTACTGTGAAAGTCTATATATTGACAGATAATTGCGTATCGCTTCAGGTGAGCTGCTAGAGGAAGCTTGAAAATGTGACTGTGGTAAAACGGGGAACAAATGACTGGCGTAACTCTGACTCTCTTAAGGTACCCAAATGCCTCGCCAACAGGCGAAACACAGCGGCAAACTCGACAAGCTCCGGCAGGAGTACCGTGAAAGTCTTTATGTCGACAGATAATGGCGTATCGCTTCAGGTGAACTGGCCAGCCAGAGTAAGTTTGAAAATGTGACTGTGGCAAAACGGGGAGCAACTGACTGGGGTAACTATGACTCTCTTAAGGTAGCCAAATGCCTCGTCAACAGGCGAAATACATCGGCAAACTCGAGAAGCTACCGGCAGGAGTACTGTGAAAGTCTTTATGTCGACAGATAATGGCGTATCGCTTCAGGTGAACTGGCCAGCCACAGTAAGCTTGAAAATGTGACTGTGGCAAAACTTGGAGCAACTGACTGGAGTAACTATGACTCTCTTAAGGTAGCCAAATGCCTCGTCAACAGGCGAAAAAAATGGGCAAACTCGAGACGCTACCGGCAGGAGTACTGTGAAAGTCTATATATTGACAGATAATTGCGTATCGCTTCAGGTGAGCTGCTAGAGGAAGCTTGAAAATGTGACTGTGGTAAAACGGGGAACAAATGACTGGCGTAACTCTGACTCTCTTAAGGTACCCAAATGCCTCGCCAACAGGCGAAACACAGCGGCAAACTCGACAAGCTCCCGGCAGGAGTACCGTGAAAGTCTTTATGTCGACAGATAATGGCGTATCGCTTCAGGTGAACTGGCCAGCCAGAGTAAGTTTGAAAATGTGACTGTGGCAAAACGGGGAGCAACTGACTGGGGTAACTATGACTCTCTTAAGGTAGCCAAATGCCTCGTCAACAGGCGAAATACATCGGCAAACTCGAGAAGCTACCGGCAGGAGTACTGTGAAAGTCTTTATGTCGACAGATAATGGCGTATCGCTTCAGGTGAACTGGCCAGCCACAGTAAGCTTGAAAATGTGACTGTGGCAAAACTTGGAGCAACTGACTGGAGTAACTATGACTCTCTTAAGGTAGCCAAATGCCTCGTCAACAGGCGAAAAAAATGGGCAAACTCGAGACGCTACCGGCAGGAGTACTGTGAAAGTCTATATATTGACAGATAATTGCGTATCGCTTCAGGTGAGCTGCTAGAGGAAGCTTGAAAATGTGACTGTGGTAAAACGGGGAACAAATGACTGGCGTAACTCTGACTCTCTTAAGGTACCCAAATGCCTCGCCAACAGGCGAAACACAGCGGCAAACTCGACAAGCTCCCGGCAGGAGTACCGTGAAAGTCTTTATGTCGACAGATAATGGCGTATCGCTTCAGGTGAACTGGCCAGCCAGAGTAAGTTTGAAAATGTGACTGTGGCAAAACGGGGAGCAACTGACTGGGGTAACTATGACTCTCTTAAGGTAGCCAAATGCCTCGTCAACAGGCGAAATACATCGGCAAACTCGAGAAGCTACCGGCAGGAGTACTGTGAAAGTCTTTATGTCGACAGATAATGGCGTATCGCTTCAGGTGAACTGGCCAGCCACAGTAAGCTTGAAAATGTGACTGTGGCAAAACTTGGAGCAACTGACTGGAGTAACTATGACTCTCTTAAGGTAGCCAAATGCCTCGTCAACAGGCGAAAAAAATGGGCAAACTCGAGACGCTACCGGCAGGAGTACTGTGAAAGTCTATATATTGACAGATAATTGCGTATCGCTTCAGGTGAGCTGCTAGAGGAAGCTTGAAAATGTGACTGTGGTAAAACGGGGAACAAATGACTGGCGTAACTCTGACTCTCTTAAGGTACCCAAATGCCTCGCCAACAGGCGAAACACAGCGGCAAACTCGACAAGCTCCCGGCAGGAGTACCGTGAAAGTCTTTATGTCGACAGATAATGGCGTATCGCTTCAGGTGAACTGGCCAGCCAGAGTAAGTTTGAAAATGTGACTGTGGCAAAACGGGGAGCAACTGACTGGGGTAACTATGACTCTCTTAAGGTAGCCAAATGCCTCGTCAACAGGCGAAATACATCGGCAAACTCGAGAAGCTACCGGCAGGAGTACTGTGAAAGTCTTTATGTCGACAGATAATGGCGTATCGCTTCAGGTGAACTGGCCAGCCACAGTAAGCTTGAAAATGTGACTGTGGCAAAACTTGGAGCAACTGACTGGAGTAACTATGACTCTCTTAAGGTAGCCAAATGCCTCGTCAACAGGCGAAAAAAATGGGCAAACTCGAGACGCTACCGGCAGGAGTACTGTGAAAGTCTATATATTGACAGATAATTGCGTATCGCTTCAGGTGAGCTGCTAGAGGAAGCTTGAAAATGTGACTGTGGTAAAACGGGGAACAAATGACTGGCGTAACTCTGACTCTCTTAAGGTACCCAAATGCCTCGCCAACAGGCGAAACACAGCGGCAAACTCGACAAGCTCCCGGCAGGAGTACCGTGAAAGTCTTTATGTCGACAGATAATGGCGTATCGCTTCAGGTGAACTGGCCAGCCAGAGTAAGTTTGAAAATGTGACTGTGGCAAAACGGGGAGCAACTGACTGGGGTAACTATGACTCTCTTAAGGTAGCCAAATGCCTCGTCAACAGGCGAAATACATCGGCAAACTCGAGAAGCTACCGGCAGGAGTACTGTGAAAGTCTTTATGTCGACAGATAATGGCGTATCGCTTCAGGTGAACTGGCCAGCCACAGTAAGCTTGAAAATGTGACTGTGGCAAAACTTGGAGCAACTGACTGGAGTAACTATGACTCTCTTAAGGTAGCCAAATGCCTCGTCAACAGGCGAAAAAAATGGGCAAACTCGAGACGCTACCGGCAGGAGTACTGTGAAAGTCTATATATTGACAGATAATTGCGTATCGCTTCAGGTGAGCTGCTAGAGGAAGCTTGAAAATGTGACTGTGGTAAAACGGGGAACAAATGACTGGCGTAACTCTGACTCTCTTAAGGTACCCAAATGCCTCGCCAACAGGCGAAACACAGCGGCAAACTCGACAAGCTCCCGCAGGAGTACCGTGAAAGTCTTTATGTCGACAGATAATGGCGTATCGCTTCAGGTGAACTGGCCAGCCAGAGTAAGTTTGAAAATGTGACTGTGGCAAAACGGGGAGCAACTGACTGGGGTAACTATGACTCTCTTAAGGTAGCCAAATGCCTCGTCAACAGGCGAAATACATCGGCAAACTCGAGAAGCTACCGGCAGGAGTACTGTGAAAGTCTTTATGTCGACAGATAATGGCGTATCGCTTCAGGTGAACTGGCCAGCCACAGTAAGCTTGAAAATGTGACTGTGGCAAAACTTGGAGCAACTGACTGGAGTAACTATGACTCTCTTAAGGTAGCCAAATGCCTCGTCAACAGGCGAAAAAAATGGGCAAACTCGAGACGCTACCGGCAGGAGTACTGTGAAAGTCTATATATTGACAGATAATTGCGTATCGCTTCAGGTGAGCTGCTAGAGGAAGCTTGAAAATGTGACTGTGGTAAAACGGGGAACAAATGACTGGCGTAACTCTGACTCTCTTAAGGTACCCAAATGCCTCGCCAACAGGCGAAACACAGCGGCAAACTCGACAAGCTCCCGGCAGGAGTACCGTGAAAGTCTTTATGTCGACAGATAATGGCGTATCGCTTCAGGTGAACTGGCCAGCCAGAGTAAGTTTGAAAATGTGACTGTGGCAAAACGGGGAGCAACTGACTGGGGTAACTATGACTCTCTTAAGGTAGCCAAATGCCTCGTCAACAGGCGAAATACATCGGCAAACTCGAGAAGCTACCGGCAGGAGTACTGTGAAAGTCTTTATGTCGACAGATAATGGCGTATCGCTTCAGGTGAACTGGCCAGCAGCCACAGTAAGCTTGAAAATGTGACTGTGGCAAAACTTGGAGCAACTGACTGGAGTAACTATGACTCTCTTAAGGTAGCCAAATGCCTCGTCAACAGGCGAAAAAAATGGGCAAACTCGAGACGCTACCGGCAGGAGTACTGTGAAAGTCTATATATTGACAGATAATTGCGTATCGCTTCAGGTGAGCTGCTAGAGGAAGCTTGAAAATGTGACTGTGGTAAAACGGGGAACAAATGACTGGCGTAACTCTGACTCTCTTAAGGTACCCAAATGCCTCGCCAACAGGCGAAACACAGCGGCAAACTCGACAAGCTCCCGGCAGGAGTACCGTGAAAGTCTTTATGTCGACAGATAATGGCGTATCGCTTCAGGTGAACTGGCCAGCCAGAGTAAGTTTGAAAATGTGACTGTGGCAAAACGGGGAGCAACTGACTGGGGTAACTATGACTCTCTTAAGGTAGCCAAATGCCTCGTCAACAGGCGAAATACATCGGCAAACTCGAGAAGCTACCGGCAGGAGTACTGTGAAAGTCTTTATGTCGACAGATAATGGCGTATCGCTTCAGGTGAACTGGCCAGCCACAGTAAGCTTGAAAATGTGACTGTGGCAAAACTTGGAGCAACTGACTGGAGTAACTATGACTCTCTTAAGGTAGCCAAATGCCTCGTCAACAGGCGAAAAAAATGGGCAAACTCGAGACGCTACCGGCAGGAGTACTGTGAAAGTCTATATATTGACAGATAATTGCGTATCGCTTCAGGTGAGCTGCTAGAGGAAGCTTGAAAATGTGACTGTGGTAAAACGGGGAACAAATGACTGGCGTAACTCTGACTCTCTTAAGGTACCCAAATGCCTCGCCAACAGGCGAAACACAGCGGCAAACTCGACAAGCTCCCGGCAGGAGTACCGTGAAAGTCTTTATGTCGACAGATAATGGCGTATCGCTTCAGGTGAACTGGCCAGCCAGAGTAAGTTTGAAAATGTGACTGTGGCAAAACGGGGAGCAACTGACTGGGGTAACTATGACTCTCTTAAGGTAGCCAAATGCCTCGTCAACAGGCGAAATACATCGGCAAACTCGAGAAGCTACCGGCAGGAGTACTGTGAAAGTCTTTATGTCGACAGATAATGGCGTATCGCTTCAGGTGAACTGGCCAGCCACAGTAAGCTTGAAAATGTGACTGTGGCAAAACTTGGAGCAACTGACTGGAGTAACTATGACTCTCTTAAGGTAGCCAAATGCCTCGTCAACAGGCGAAAAAAATGGGCAAACTCGAGACGCTACCGGCAGGAGTACTGTGAAAGTCTATATATTGACAGATAATTGCGTATCGCTTCAGGTGAGCTGCTAGAGGAAGCTTGAAAATGTGACTGTGGTAAAACGGGGAACAAATGACTGGCGTAACTCTGACTCTCTTAAGGTACCCAAATGCCTCGCCAACAGGCGAAACACAGCGGCAAACTCGACAAGCTCCCGGCAGGAGTACCGTGAAAGTCTTTATGTCGACAGATAATGGCGTATCGCTTCAGGTGAACTGGCCAGCCACAGTAAGCTTGAAAATGTGACTGTGGCCAAACTTGGAGCAACTGACTGGAGTAACTATGACTCTCTTAAGGTAGCCAAATGCCTCGTCAACAGGCGAAAAAATGGGCAAACTCGAGACGCTACCGGCAGGAGTACTGTGAAAGTCTATATATTGACAGATAATTGCGTATCGCTTCAGGTGAGCTGCTAGAGGAAGCTTGAAAATGTGACTGTGGTAAAACGGGGAACAAATGACTGGCGTAACTCTGACTCTCTTAAGGTACCCAAATGCCTCGCCAACAGGCGAAACACAGCGGCAAACTCGACAAGCTCCCGGCAGGAGTACCGTGAAAGTCTTTATGTCGACAGATAATGGCGTATCGCTTCAGGTGAACTGGCCAGCCAGAGTAAGTTTGAAAATGTGACTGTGGCAAAACGGGGAGCAACTGACTGGGGTAACTATGACTCTCTTAAGGTAGCCAAATGCCTCGTCAACAGGCGAAATACATCGGCAAACTCGAGAAGCTACCGGCAGGAGTACTGTGAAAGTCTTTATGTCGACAGATAATGGCGTATCGCTTCAGGTGAACTGGCCAGCCACAGTAAGCTTGAAAATGTGACTGTGGCAAAACTTGGAGCAACTGACTGGAGTAACTATGACTCTCTTAAGGTAGCCAAATGCCTCGTCAACAGGCGAAAAAAATGGCAAACTCGAGACGCTACCGGCAGGAGTACTGTGAAAGTCTATATATTGACAGATAATTGCGTATCGCTTCAGGTGAGCTGCTAGAGGAAGCTTGAAAATGTGACTGTGGTAAAACGGGGAACAAATGACTGGCGTAACTCTGACTCTCTTAAGGTACCCAAATGCCTCGCCAACAGGCGAAACACAGCGGCAAACTCGACAAGCTCCCGGCAGGAGTACCGTGAAAGTCTTTATGTCGACAGATAATGGCGTATCGCTTCAGGTGAACTGGCCAGCCAGAGTAAGTTTGAAAATGTGACTGTGGCAAAACGGGGAGCAACTGACTGGGGTAACTATGACTCTCTTAAGGTAGCCAAATGCCTCGTCAACAGGCGAAATACATCGGCAAACTCGAGAAGCTACCGGCAGGAGTACTGTGAAAGTCTTTATGTCGACAGATAATGGCGTATCGCTTCAGGTGAACTGGCCAGCCACAGTAAGCTTGAAAATGTGACTGTGGCAAAACTTGGAGCAACTGACTGGAGTAACTATGACTCTCTTAAGGTAGCCAAATGCCTCGTCAACAGGCGAAAAAAATGGGCAAACTCGAGACGCTACCGGCAGGAGTACTGTGAAAGTCTATATATTGACAGATAATTGCGTATCGCTTCAGGTGAGCTGCTAGAGGAAGCTTGAAAATGTGACTGTGGTAAAACGGGGAACAAATGACTGGCGTAACTCTGACTCTCTTAAGGTACCCAAATGCCTCGCCAACAGGCGAAACACAGCGGCAAACTCGACAAGCTCCCGGCAGGAGTACCGTGAAAGTCTTTATGTCGACAGATAATGGCGTATCGCTTCAGGTGAACTGGC